>NC_064815.1:3504542-3504880 GCF_023721935.1 Panthera uncia
AGGAAGGAAAGAAGGGAGAAAGGAGGAGGGAGGAAGGAAGGAAGGAAAGAAGGGAGAAAGGAGGAGGGAGGAAGGAAGGACGAAGGAAGGAAGGAAGGAAGGAAGGAGGGAGGGAGGGAGGGAGAAGGGAGAAGGGAGAAAGGAGGGAGGAAGGAAGAAAGAAGGAAGGAGGGAGGGAGGGAGGGAAGAAGGAAGGAAGGAGGGAGGGAGGAAGGAAGGAAGAAGGAGGAAGGAAGGAAGGAAGGAAGGAAGGAGGGAGGAGGGAGGGAGGAAGGAAGGAAAGAAGGGAGAAAGGAGGGAGGGAGGAAGGAAGGACGAAGGAAGGAAGGAAGGAAGGA
>NC_064815.1:3504980-3618454 GCF_023721935.1 Panthera uncia
AGGGAGGGAGGGAGGGAAGAAGGAAGGAAGGAGGGAGGGAGGAAGGAAGGAAGAAGGAGGAAGGAAGGAAGGAAGGAAGGAAGAAGGGAGGAGGGAGGGAGGAAGGAAGGAAAGAAGGGAGAAAGGAGGGAGGGAGGAAGGAAGGAAGAAAGAAGGAAGGAAGGAAGGAAGGAAGGAAGGAAGGAGGGAGGGAGGGAGAAGGGAGGGAGGAAGGAAGGAGAGAGAAAGAAAATTGAAATTAAAAGCATTATTCATGGATCATTCTTTTAAAAAAACAACAGAAAATTCAACCTCGTAGATTCCTCTCCTTCATCACACAAAGATTGAAGGGGTGTCTACTATATGCTGAGAGGTACACTAAGCAGGGGGGCTCCCTTGCTGAAACGGGGGCGATGCCCTGAAGAGACGCAGACAAACAAGTGAACCAACCAATACAGGAAAATCACAGCCATTGACACAGCGCTTACTATGTTCCAAGCACCGGTTCAGCGGGTTTATATAATCCTTCTGGCAGCTCGGAGGTCAGAACCATCATCATCTCTATTCTACAGAGAAGGAAACTGAGACACAGAGAGGTTAAGGAACCTGTCCAGGATTGCAGAGATGGTGAAGCCAGGATTCACACCCAGGCATTCCATGCTTCTAACCCCACACTGTGGGCTGGAAGGAGCGATGATAAACTACATAAAATGCCGTTTGTAGTCAGCAAGCTACAACCTGTGGGCCACATCCGGCCCGCTGCCTACTTTTGTAAATAAAGTTTTATTGGAACGCGGCCGTGCTCGTTTGTGTACCTACTGTCTGGGGCCCATCTACATGAACAGAACTGAGTCTGTGACAGAAACTGTACGGTCTGCAGAGCTGAAAATAGAATCGGGCCCTTAACAGAAAAAGTTCCTCAACCCTGTTCTGGAAAGATTAACAGAAAAATGTCCAGTAAAGAGGGGAGGGAAGGCATAGACGTCAACTCTGTCTTCTGAAGATATCTCACATCTCTCCCCTCCCCCACCCGTCTGAGGCTCCCACCCTGGCACAGGCAGCCATCCCCTCGCCCCGGACGCCTTCCAGAGCCTCTTAACCATTTCCCCGTGGGCACTCTTCTCCTCTGCAGCCCTTTTTCCATCCAGGAAGGAAAGAGATCCACCTGGGGATAAGATTGGAGCCCAGTGCCTTTTGCTTAAAACCCTTCGAAGGCTCGCTACTGTTCTCAGAGCAAAATCCAGACCCCTCACCAGGACCTGCCAGGACCGTATCACCCGAGCCTGCTCCCAAGTTCATCCTCCACGCGTCCTTTGTACTCCTTGCCGCTCTTGAAAATGAATAATCTTCCCAACATCCCTTGGCTGCCTAACTCCCTAGTGACCTGCTCTTGATGAAACTGTCACCTGCTACCAGAGCTATAGGGTGGTGTATGTGGAGGGCTCACACCGCCCAGCAATTTCCATTGAACCTTGCCTGCAGGCCCCTCACTGCCCCCCAAATATACATACAACGTACCTTTGTGGCTATAACTATTTCATGAATGCAGGTTCAAGGCTAGTCCCCTGCCCTCCCCCCCACCCCACCACACCCTGCAATCGGTCATCCCTAAGTCCTTCCTGTGTGCACATGTCACACCGCTCTCTTCCAGAACGCAAGCGCCAGGGGGATCAGGGCATTGTTTGCATGGCCCCTCCTTTCATTCCTAGCCAGCGACCAGCACGCATCTGGCTCCCCAGGAGGCTCACTGAGTGTGTGCAGAGCAGGGAGCATAAAATCCATGCAGAGAGGACCCCCCCCCAGAGGTGAGGGGCGGCCTGTTGCATTCGCACAGGAGCAGTGGAGAGGGCAGTACGGGGGAAGCAGGAAGACAGTGACATTAGCCCATCCTTCACCCCTGACGCTGGGGAAGCCTTTGAAGGTAAAAGGTTACATTTGCAAAGATGCTGATGTGGGTGGAGATCTGCTCGGGCCCATTTTCTGGGCCTCTGATAACTGCACCCACTCTCACCGGTCACGTTCAGCTGCAAGGCCCCGAGATGGAGTGAAGGACCCCAGGGGCCGTCAGCAGCTTCTTGGGTGCCGTGGTGACAGCCGGGCCAAGCTCATCACTAGGGGCACAAGGAAAAGATTTATCCCAGATGCTCGAATCCCCCCCTGGGATGCTCAGAGACCCTCACCTTTACTGGTGGACAAGTTGGTCGACCCGGGATGGTGGGACGGGGCAGGAGGGCAGGTTGGCCAGATGCTGCTGCCGCCCTCGGGAGGAGATGAGGATCCGGAAGCGTGGACGGTGGCCCTGGGGCATCTTGCTTACCTTAGCCAGCTGTGTCTGGAGCTTATTCTTCACGTCTGTCACCTCGGAGATGCGGGCGCTGAAGGCCAGGTTGGTGTCAGTAAACTGCTTCCACATCTGGTCTGACAAGGTCTCCAAGAGGTTCTCAGCCTCCTCCCGCAGCCAGATGGAGTTGGCCCGCATGTTCTGTGAGTGCCTGATGTTGTCGTTACTGAACTTGGCCCAGGTCTCGGGCACGGAGACCCTGCAGGAGGCACAAAGACGAACTGAACACAGGAGAGGAATCAGGGGGCTGAAGACAGGCCTTGGGGAACCCCCGATCTGGAGAGTCTCACCTTAGGCACCCCTGACATCTGGGTCGGGACCATTCTCTGTTGGGGGAGGTTCACCCTGAGCCCCCCTCTACCCACTAGATGCCAGCAGTAGCTCCCCTCCAGTCGCGACAACTAAAAATGGCTCCAGACATTGCCAAGTGCCCCTTGGGGGAGGGGACAACTGTCCCCTAGCCCCGGTTGAGAACCACAGGGCTAATCCAAACCCCCTACTTCACAGAGGAGGCAGCTACAGCCTAGCAAGAGCGGATCTCCCAAAGGGCACTTGGTGCCTTATCACAGAGCCGAGATTCCTTCGAGAAGCTCCTTGTCAACTACCCTCCCTGAAGTCACAGACACAGGCCGTGAAGCAGGCCTCGGGGGTACATGCTGGCTGCAGGGCTGCTTCCGTTCCGCATCGATCACTGCACAGACTCATTCATTTGACCAGAGTTCTCTGAATGCCCACTACATGCCGTGCATCGTTCTAGGCACTTGGGAGAGAACCATACACAAGAACATCAACCTCCCTGTCCTCAGGGCGCGAAGTTGCCAGTAGAGGAAGACGGACATTCAATAAAGATCTGTACACACGGAAGGACTGTAGACAGAGAGGGACTGATGGAGGTGGTCATTACGTGCCTGTCAGTGTCATAAAAGGAAATAAAAAGGACGCTCAGAGGGCATTGAGGTGCCCTTGGATGAGTAAGCTCACGAAACCGTCACCACCAAAGTCGGGAAGGGCAAGGGGAGAGGGCGAGGAAGGGATTGGGGAGCCCTGGAGGAGCACACACCCTGGCGGGAGAGGGGTGCTGGAAGAATAAACCCCCAACATCCTTCTCTCCCTGCCCTCGGCCTCCCGCTGGTGCCCCCACTACTGGTCGAGCCCGAGTGGGAACCCCATGGAAACGCGGTCTGCAGCAGGCAGTCTCCACTGTGGGACCGCCCGCAGGGCGGCTGAAGGATGGATCTCAACGCAGTCCCGGAAGGCTTCTCAGAGGCAGTGAAGCCTAAGCGATTCAGTTTCGACGACAGAAGGTGCTTCCTGCCTGCGTATGGAAATCCTTGCAACATACAACCAATGTGTTGCATGGGGGTCCTCTCTGGGAAGCCCATGAGAAGGAGGGACACGCATTTCTCTGAGCGGGCTCCAGGTCTGGGGTCAACCAGACTTGGTACCTTTTTTTTTTTTAATGTTTATTCATCTTTGAGAGAGAGAGACACAGAGCTCGAGTGGGGGAGGGGCAGAGAGAGAGAGGGAGACTCAGAAGCCAAAGCAGGCTCCAGGCTCCGAGCAGTCAGCACAGAGCCGGACGTGGGGCTTGAACCCAGGAATCGTGAGATCATGACCTGAGCTGAAGTCGCACGCTTAACCCACTGAGCCACCCAGGCGCCTCCACTAGGTACATTTGTAAGGTCTTTTCTATCTGGGAAGCCTCCAGTTCTTAAATAAGTCATCTTTATTTTCAGGCAGTAGAGAAAAAAGAGACTCAATTTTCTGAAATAGGAGTCTCTTTTCAGACATTTTTTTTAATAAACATTTTTTTTTTCATCGTTTTTTATTTATTTTTGGGACAGAGAGAGACAGAGCATGAACGGGGGAGGGGCAGAGAGAGAGGGAGACACAGAATCGGAAACAGGCTCCAGGCTCCGAGCCATCAGCCCAGAGCCTTATGCGGGGCTCGAACTCACGGACCGCGAGATCGTGACCTGGCTGAAGTCGGACGCTTAACCGACTGCGCCATCCAGGCGCCCCTTTTCAGACATTTTAAAGCACGCTTAGATTGCATGGTGAAGAGAAATTAAAAAACAAACATATAATATGTGATTGTCTTGTCTGTCTTTTGCAGGAGTTAAAAATCAAGCCATAAAGGAGGTCTAAGCCCTCTGGAGATGGGAGAGGGTGCTGTGTCTGATCCTGACCTTTCATCCAACAAAGACTTGAGGCTCAGAGAGGTAAAGTGCCTTTGCCAAGGTCACGGAGCTACTCACCAACAGTCCAGGAAGAGGGAGGCATCAGGGACAGCAGAAAGAGACTGCAGATTAACTCTGTCTCCTGCTGCTGAATGGGGCACTGTTCAAGGTCAGGAGCAGCAACCTCTAAGCCCTTGCCCTCCCCTGGAGCAGACAGCTGTGCTTCTGAGAGAAAATAACCAAATAACCTGCTCAATCACACTCTCCCTGGGGGGGGGGGGGGGGGGGGGGGGGATGTGCCAGAGGCAGCTTGTCGGCTGGTGTGCCTCTGCAGGGGGACGTGGTTTCTGGAGTCTGTGTCCTCTAGATGCAGGAGGCAGGAAGGTGCCCAGGTAAAACACACAGGCTTGGTGCCCAAGGTGGGCTCAGATTATCGCTCCTCGACCTTTTGCCTAAAATCAAATGCAACGTGGGCTCAGACGGGTCCAGTCACTTCAACTCTCTGAGCCTTAGCTTCCTCATTGTAAAAAGGGGATAATAATGGTGCCTACCGCCCCCCCCCGCCCCCGCCCCCGCCCCGGGGTTGTTGAACGACTAAATGTGAAACCCCTATCTTGGCCACCGGCAACAGCAAGCCCTTGATAAGTGTTTATCGTTCACAAGATGCTGTTTGTAAAGTGCAGTGCCCAGCAGGCTCCGAGTCCCGGCCGTGAGCTTTCAGGAAGGCATCCATTTGGGAAGGGAATCGTCCAGACTCCAGCTGTGGCTGAGGGGGCCGAGGCCCCTGAAGTCCTGCTCGCATGGCCGGCCAGCCCCACAGGGGAGTCGAGTCGCCTTGTCAGGAAGAGGAGGAGGGTCCCCAGAAGCTGCTACTGCCGGCAACCCCAAAGGGTCATTTCAACCCTTGGGTATTTCCTAAGGTCCAGGAGGTGGCCCCGGGCTCCAGCCAAGGAGATGACCAAGAAATTCCTCTCCTTTCTTCCCTCCCTCCCTTTCCCCTTCCATTCATTCAACAGTTACTGCACACCTACTAAGTGCCAAGCACAATTTTATGTGCTAGAAGTTTTTCACTGTTTTTTTTTTTTTGTTTTTTTTTTTTTTTTAAGAGACCAAAATAGTGGCACCTGGGTGGCTCAGGTGGTTAAGCATCCGACTCTTGATTTCGGCTCAAGTCATGATCTCATGGTTTGGTTCATGAGATCGAGCCCCGAATAGGGATTCCCTCTCTCCCTCTCTCTGCCCTTCCCCCACTCCACACATGCACTCTCTGGTGCGCGCCCTCTCTCAAAATAAATAAACTTAAAAAAAAAAATGAAACCAAGATAGATACCACCCCCCCCCACCTGTACCCAGAGCACCTCTCTGTCCAGCCATCATGACCCTGACCTTGGACTGCCAATCGGGAAAGCAGGCCCTAGTTCTGCATGAAATTCCATCAACAGTGACATGCCCATGACGTTGTCAGACACACAGAGGCACCTAGCTCAGAGCTGCTGTGACAAGTAAATGGGGTCACGCAGCAAGCACTCAATAAATATTAGCTGCTCTCACTCCCCCACACCAGACTCTGTGCTCTGCGCTCCCCACACCCACCTTTTTATTCTCATAGCAACTCTGGGAGGTGGGCACTGTTTTTATTCCAGTATAGATGAGGAGATCGGAGCCCAGAGAGATTAAGTACTTTGCCCCAAGCACTAGTGGGGAGGCTGAATCTGAAGCCAGGCATCCACCGGAGGGCATCAGTTACTCTCCCAGCTGAGCTTGAATGCCTCCTCCTTCTGGTTACACCCGTTCTGTTTCAGAATTTGTTTGGTGGAATTGCCAGTCAGGGTGCCCGGCACGCCCTGGCCCAACGGCAGTGGCTGTGGGACCCTCACTAAGCCAATCCCTTGTACCCTCTTGCTGGGATTTGAATCTTGGGTAAAAGGGGGCAACAACAAAGAGACAGTAGTGCTCTGACAACATAGCTGATGAGCTCTCACTTCCTGGCTCGTTCAAGCTGCCAGGACCTTCCCTTCCAGCCTTCTCCTGGAGTCTGTGGCTCCCCCACAGCCTTCCAGTAAATTCCATCTTGTCTGAAGTTAGCCAGATTTGGATTCTGTGGCTTGCAACTGAGGATCCCCACTCAACCACTTTGCCTCTTACTTTACTGGTGCACAATGACCTTTTGTGGTTCTTGGCAGGAGCAGACCCAGAAGCCCTCAGTTCCACCAAGCTTGGCCAGAGAGGGGGACCAAGAACCCAGGACTTACGTGCCATCGACTTTCTCCATGCCGTGGAAGAAAGTGATGCAGTCTGACGTGTTCCTCAGGTTATAGCACTTCTCATCGATAAACTGGGCCGAGCTTTTGTCCTCAAGGTCCCTCTCTAAAGCGTGCTGAGCATCTCGGTTATCCCTGTGGGGGGCAAGGATTTGTCCGTAAACTGTGCACTTGCCCAGAGTCCCTCACGCGAGATCAGCCAGGAGGGTGGTGCAGAGCCACTGGTGAAAGCCAAGTCTCTGGACTCCCAGGAGGGTGCTTGATCTACCCTCAATGGCTTCTCCGCCTTTTTCCCACCTTAATGCCCCCACCGCATACCCAGCGCCTCCCTGTACTTCTTCCTTCGCCCCAATCCAAGCAGATCCGTTGTCATTTAGAACAGGGATGGGCAAACATTTACTGTAAAGGGCCAAATACTAAATATTTTAGGCTTCGTGGGTCGTATGGTCTCCGTTGCAACTACTCAACTATGCAGGAAAACAGTCTTAGGTCATAGGTAAATGAATGGGCGTGGCTGTGCCCCAATAAAACTTTACAGAAACAGGCTACGGGCCAGATTTGGCCCTCCCAGCTGTACTTTGCTGACCTGACTTACAAGATACGAATTCACACTTTGGAAAAAGCCTGGTGTCAATTTAAATCACTTTGCAGATCATTGTGTCTGACCTTCTGCCAGGCACAGAGGGAAAAGACATGATTAAGACCCAGTCCCTACCTTCAAGGTGCTCACAGATTTGTGTAAATTCAGTACAAATGAACAAAGAATGAGAAGGACAACAGTAAAGGTTTGAAAAGGGTACAAAGTAACACAGAGAAGGAAGCCACCAACTCAGGGTGAGGAAGTTTCTGAGTTGGGTTTCCTAACAACAGCAGACAGGTGAACCGAGTTGGGTTGAGGGGATGAGAATTCCAAGCTCAGGGCACCACGTGTGTAAAAAGCAAAAAAAGGTAGAGACATCCAGGTGTTTGGAGACCTGTAACCAGCGTATGAAGGCTGGCAGAATCAGGGACAGGGCGGAGTCAAGGATTTGTGCCGCACCAGGAGCTAGGTGGAGTCAGGAACTAACTGGACAGTCAAAAAAGGGTGGAATCTAGAAACTGGGAAGAAGTCAGGGATTGGGCCGAGTTGATGACTAGGTGCAGCCAGGGATTGGGCAACCAGGGATGGGCGGAGTCAGGGTCTGGGTTGAGTCCGTGGTGGGTGGAGCCAAGGAGTGGACAGTCAGGTATAGGTGGAATCGGAGAGTGGGTGGAGTCAGGGGCTGGGCGGAGCCAGGGACAGAGCAGAGGTGAGGAGAGGACGGTTGGCAGGTTGGCAGGCCGAGTACTTGCACCTGCAGGTTAGTATCTTGGCCAAGAAGCTTAGATTTAAAGGCCACCGTGTGCTCAGAGCCTGGAGCCTGCTTCCGAATCTGTGTCTCCCTCTCTCTCTCTCTGCCCTTCCCCTCACGTGCGCTGTCTCTCTCTCAACAAAAATAAACATTACATAAAAAATTTAATGAAAATAAATAAATAAAATACAAGTATGTAAATGTTTTTTTTAAGCAAATTAATTTACAGACAAACATGTGGCAAACGATAGTGGAACATGGGAGTGGAAATGTCAGAAATCAGGACCCAGGCAAACAAATGACAGAACTCAACTCTGCTTTCGTCCACCCACCTGTGCCTGCAGCCACTGCTGTATTTGCATATCGTTTCGGACCCCACCACCTCTGACGGCGGCCCTGACCGCACCCTTAGGTCACCGCCCCGGGTGCTCTCTTATCCCCGGTGACTGTCTCCTGTCACAGCAAGCCAGAGCAGCAAGCCCCCAGGGCTCATGTGCAAGCTGCCCGGCACCCCTCAGCATCCCAGCCAGGCTACCCACATGCCCCACGCAGCTGGAGGGGAGGCTCGGGCTAGGCGGCCAGCCCACCTCTTGCTCTCAGTGTCTGAGTAAATGACAAGGAGAAACCAGCAGAGCAGCATGGGCTGTTAAGGGTTAAAGGCAGTGCCCAGCTCCTGTGTCAGGAGTCAGGAGGGAAGGCTGCCTCCAGGGGACCCAGGGGCCAAGGGCTCAGCTATGGGCCCCAAGCCCTGTAAAACTCGGGCCTCCTTTTAATTAAGAGGGGAGCCTCCTGGCCTGTCAGGATACTGGCTATGTCATCTTCCAGGAACAAAAAGCCGATTTCTTTTGAAGACTCCTGGCTCCAGGCGTCCACCAGATCCCTTCCAGAGATGCCCTGGCCACTCACCTTGGTGCCTGATGCCACGCTGCTCTGCCATTTCCCACAGTTCAGAACTCACACGCAGAAGCCACAGGCTAAGAGGGGCCTCTGGGAGGCCGTTTCTTTTGTCATGACCCCAAGGGCAAAATCAGAGTGACCAGGCGGGGCACAGCTGCCCACTAAAATTAGCCACGGGGAGGGGGGCGGGGCAGGCATTTACAGCCCCGAAATTGGCAAATGCTGCGAATCCGAATTTTACTTTCTTTCCCAGAGAGCCTGTTGTCGAACTCTCACCAGCACACGCTGGCCCAAAGAAACACCCAGACACTGAGAGCCCGGCCGCTTGCCCTCCGAAGCCCGGGGAGACCCAAAATAGATTCCAAGAAGGGAGAGAGAAGGCAGGTCTTACCGCATCTGGATATCAATTCTTTGAGCTAGTTTTCTCATGTGCTCTTGGCAACATTTTAGCAAATCCACTTCCTGCAATGAAAAATGTCAAAAAGAACAGCGCCCTTGAGAAGGTCAGGGCGCTCTGCCTCCCCCCACCCCCAGTGGCCCCACCCTCCTACTCCTCACTGCCCACCTTTGACCCCACAGGTAAAAGTTCAGGGTGGGATCCATTTCCTGCCTCATCGTAAGCACGTGATCCCTGGACCAGCCAGCTAAGGGTCAGCTGTGGAGGCTCCACATTCTTTAACTTACTTGCTTCCCTTGTTATATAATTCCAGATTAAAAGAAAATTTAGCACCTGCTATGTGCCAAATGCTCATCGCTAGGTTACTTTATCATTAAGTTAAATAATGCATATGATATGGTACAGCGTGTGGCAAATAGTGGCTCAGGAAACGCTGGCTTTTTTAAAAAATTTAAATCCAAGTTAGTTAACATATGGCGTAATCATGGTTTCAACAAACGCTAGCTTTTATTATTGTTATTTATTGGTATTATTATCATGATGCCCATTTGGCAGGGTCCAATGGTCTCATTTCTCCCTGTTCTACCCCCCCATCCCCTGCAACCTCGGCCCCCACCAAAGCTTTCTGAGCCCTGACTTTGCTTGGGGTGACATGTGACTTCTGCTCCTGACAGGCAGATCAGAGACCTCTCTGACCAGCAGGGGGCCCCCTCCTCCCCCCGGGGGGTGCTGGGCAGACCCAGGAGGCACCTTACCTGGATAAGGTTTTTCTCCACATTGTCGTGGACCAAGTCAATCCCTATCCTTTTCTCTCGGTGGTACAGACACTCCAGGGCCACCTGTAGGGGGCAGCAGGAAATAGTGTTTTCCCCGCACCTGTATATAGACCCTGAACGGAGGTGACTCACAAATACATTTGCCATGATCTGTCTTATCCCCGGGAAACCTGGATGCTTCATCACTGTGCATGTGGGTATGCTTCCTGCATGGCTGTGCGCGTGGGTAAGCTTCCACACCCCCCACTTCTCTCTTGGTGGGGACGTGAGATGCCATGACTGAGGATGGGTATGATACTGCTGCATCTCTCACAGATTAGCTGTTTGGGTGAAGTCAGCTCGACAAATGTAAAGCCCTAAAAATACGGTCGATCGGTATTACCTACGCATATACGTGAAAACCCCTTTGTGAAGATCTGTCGGTGGGGGGAGAGCTTTGGAAAGCGATCAGGCCCAAGGGAGACACAGGCAATCCTGTCTCACAGCCGCACACCTGGAGGCTCATGTCGTGGGGACAAGGGCAGAGAGGAACAGAAGACGGGCCTCCGAAGGGGCTGCTCAAGGGAGCTTCCGCAACAGGGGGCTGAGAAAGGGTGGTGATTGGGCTGCCGGCCTGTGATGTCACAAAGAGTAGCAGAAGTGTGAAGGAAGCAGACGAGCACCGCATCTTGGTGCTGGGTGGCAAACACACCTGGGAACTCTGAAAGGAGAGGGGTTCACTGATTTCACAAGGATTTATTGAGCCCCTCTTGATTGAACACCCGATCAAGGTGCTGGGGATACCACAATCAACCGATCAGATGGTCCCTGTCATAACAGAGAAGAGACAACACACACAAGTAAACACACACAGAGACACAATCCTGTGATTAGGGCTTGGATGAGAACAGTCAGGGTGATGTGAGTGTGTGGGAGGAACCGGTGGGGGGTTAGCCAGGAAGGACTTCTCTAAGGTGGTGACAGACCAAGACCTGAATTAGCAGCAGCAGCAGAGAAGAATGGAAACAATGTGCCCGGAAGAGGGAACAGCAGATGCAAAGGTCCTGAGGTAGGAGGGGAGCACACAAGAAGCCACTAGAACCGGAGACGTGGAGGCTAGTGCGGTGAGCACGGGCTGGGCTGCGCAGGCTCTAGAGTTGGTGACAGAGGGGGTTTTTGTGAGAGAGTGTGGAGATCCAGTTTAATATTTAAAATCGCCCCGCTGGCTGGAAAATGGGAGGGAGGGTAGGAGTGGGGAGGACAAGAAGGAGGCAGTCACCATTGTCCAGGGAGGTGGAACTGAAAGGTCTCGGGAACAGCAGAACATCATCCTATGTGACCGCAATTAGCCCCCAGGGCACGAGGCAGATAATGCCAGTTCCTTACCCAATGTCCACTCCAGGACCCAGTGAAAACCACTCACTTACCCAGACTCCTCTGCAGCCACGGAACCCATGAGAGTTCTGGCACATGGGCCAGACATGGAAACGCATGGTGCTTCCTTCCAGAAAACTCTCATTCCCTGACACGGTTGCACATTTGCTCTTTGCCCTACCCCTATCTTTCTGCCTCAGACGAGAACATCAAAATGCTCTTTGAAGCAGCAGCAAGCACTACGAGATATGAAATCTCCTTGCAGCAGGACAAAAGCCACATGCTAAGGACAGCAGAGCAGAAAGACGGGCACCTGGGCCCCTTCCGGCATCACGTGGAAGCTGCAGCAGCCCGCCTTGTTTCCCTCTAGAATTCTCATTATGGCCGAACAATAAATTCCTTCTTGGCCGAGCTGCAGGCAAGTACCCATTACATGAAACCAAAAGCAATCCCAACCGATCTGGGATACGGTTGGAGAACAAGAAGTGTCCAGAATGCCCACATTCAGGTATTTATTCGTCTAGTCAACAAACATTTACTGAGCATCTACTGTGCGCCATGCACTGTGCTATGTTGGGGAGACATTCAAAGCACTGGCCCAGACCACGGGCAATCAGCACAGACACTGTTCACTAAGGACCAGCACAGACACGCTGCCCGTCACAGCCGGGTATCAGTCTGGAACACACCGGTGACAAGGCAGACAGAAATCCCCGCCCAGGGAAAAAAACAATCAGTAAATATATGTGCGGGGCACCTGGGTGGCTCGGTCGGTTGAGCGTCCGACTTCGGCTCAGGTCATGATCTCACGGCTGGTGGGTTCGAGCCCTGCATTGGGCTCTGTGCTGACAGTTCAGAGCCTGGAGCCCGCTTCGGATTCTGTGTCTCCCTCTCTCTCTGTCCCTAACCCACTCACATTCTGTCTCTCCGTCTCTTAAACATAAATAAACATTAAAAAAATAGAAAAATAAATAAATAAGTATATCTGTAAGTTACAGAGGATGTTAGAAAGTGTTAAGGGCTTTGGAGAAAAACACGGCAGTTAGTTTAAGTATATCCTCTAAAGACCAGCACGTGCGTGCACACACACACACACACACACACACACACACACGCACACACACACCCGTGTGGAATGTCTCAATAAAACCTCTACAGTTCTGATGTAAGCCCAAGGAGCAAAGGAAATCCGGTTCAGTCTCAGGAACCCTGATTTGACTGGAATAATCCTGCGCCGTAGGAACTGATCACAGACGATCACGCAGCTGGAACCCACCTGCAAGGTGCCTGTTGCCTTGACCTTCACTCGGGAGGAGCACAAAGCCGGCGCTGGGTCTCAGCGGCGGCCTCGCCCCCCTCCCCCCTTACCCACACTCACCTGCAGCGGACAGTTGAGTTCCTCGGCCGCGCACTCCAGTCGCCTCTTGACCGTCTCCATGCTGTGGGTCTCGTTCAGAAGCCTCTCCAGCTCGTAGCCCAGCTCGGACTTCCAGAAGCCAATGTCCGACAGCCGCTGGCCCAGGTTCCGGCTGGTCCCCTCCTGCATCTGGCGCGTCAGCTCGTCCTTGTCCTGCATGAGCCTCATGGAGTCGCCCGTCAGCCGGCTGGCCCACAGCCGTGAGGCCTCGGCCCCTCGCATCTGCAGATCGTTGGACTTGTCCCAGTCGCGTGGGCTGTAGCGGCAGAAGAGCTCCGAGCGGAGCGCCGGCAGGATGGTGGGGGGCCTCAGGGGGCTGCGACACGTGGCTCTCTCGTCCACGCAGGTCTGGGCGTTGGAGACCTTGTAGAAGAGGCTGGGTCTCCATGACTTCAGGTAGCGGTAGCCAGGCAGGGAATAGGGCTGGTAACATTCCTGGGTCTCCGGGGCGGGCCCAGCGGGGGGCAGTGCCCTGAAGGCACAGGCTTTCTTGGGGCCACAGTAACTGGCGGTCTGAGAGGTTCCCAGAAACTCCATCCTCCCCCATCAGCTGCGCTTGGGCAAAACTCTGCAGGGCCACCGCACCACAGGAAGGGGAAGGCTCTTCCCTTAGGGATGGGCAGGACCTCTGTGACTCGGGACTGTTGTCATAAAGCCTGTGGGAGCGGGGCGTTGCTGGGACGCTTGCTCATTTCAGGCCAGCTGGGCCCGTATTGTCCCCATCAAAGCACATGCAAAAAAAAAAATGATAATAAAATAAAGTGAATTGAGTTTCTCAATCCACACAGAGGTGCAAAAATAGCCTTTGTCTATTTTTCCATAACAATCGAATGTGCCTGTCCCACCTAACTGCCTATGGGAGCAAACGTGATGTAATCCACTCTGGCAAAGTCTTAAGGGCTAAGGGCCAGTCTGGTCCAGGTGAGTCGTCTTCCTGTCCTCTTTGTCCCCAAGACAGCACCAAAGTGGTGCGTCCATGGCGTGGCATAGTACTCAGCAATAAAAAGGAACCTCAAATGTATTAAGCTAAGTGGAAACAGACTCAAAAGACCACGTCCTGTGTGATCCCGTGTAGATGGCATTCTGGAAGGACCGATGCATAGGGCCAGCAGACAGATCAGGGATTGCCAGGGGCTGGGGGAGGGGATAAGACTGACCACAAAGGATCAAAGGAGCGTGAGAAAACGAGAGGGTGGGGACAGCAGGTCGTGTTCTATACCTTGACTGTGGCGGGGGCTATAGTTCTATACCTTGACTGTGGCGGGGGCTATACAATTGTCAGTATTTGTCAAAGCCCACAGAGCTGTCCTCCGAAAAGGGTGACTTTTACTGTACATAAATTATACTTCAGCAAACCTTAACTTCATAAAGGGGGCTGGGGACGGATGGCAAGGCAGAGACCCTGTCTGCCCGGCTCCCCCCTAAGTCCCAGCACCCAGCACGCCGCTGCCTGAATGAATAGGCATCTAGAACCGAGAGGTTGTTGTGCCGGAGAGAGGCTTCACCCTTCTGTTCCACACCAATATTTTGATCCATCAAGAAACTTGCCCCCTTCCTCGGCTGGCGGGAGCGGCAATGAGAGGTCAAGGTACAGAACAAGAGGGGAGCTTGATTTGTGGGGGCCTCTTCCACTTCTGAAATGGGAAAGAAACTAACCTTCAAATAAATGGTCCTTGTCAGTGAAGTGTGACGGTCCATGGGAGGTTTCCCCGACTTGCCTAAAATCCCTACAGTTGATGGTGGCTAGGAGAGACCTAAGGCAGAGAGGAATAACATTAAGCAACTTCTGTACAGCTGACGCTTTACATATACTCATTTATTCTCCCCAGAGAACCTAGAAAGAAAGGCTTAACACCCACCCCTATCTTGTATGGTGGGCTCTCTACCCCCTCCATACTGACCATGCTTACTTTGCAGCAAGCTTTGTACGATCTTTAAGATGAACTCTCATGGGGCGCCTGGGTGGCTCAGTCGGTTAAGCGGCCGACTTCAGCTCAGGTCATGATCTCACGGCTCGTGAGTTCGAGCCCCGCGTCCGGGTCTGTGCTGACAGCTCGGAGCCTGGAGCCTGCTTTGGCTTCTGTGTCTCCCTCTCTCTCTGCCCCTCCCCTGGTTGCTCTCTGTCTCTCTCTCTGTCTCAAAAATAATAAACATTAAAAAAAAGAAGAAGAAGAGATACCCCACACAGGAAGGTCCTACACATTGAGGGCAGTCAAGAAACGGACCAAAAAGATTCAGGGTGTTTTGTGAGCACTAAACATTCATGTTCAAAAATAATAATGTGAGCAGTATCTACGATGGGTATAAAGCAAAATTTAGATTCTTCTCATCACCCCTCGCTACTTCCAGCTTTCCCAGATAGAACTACCATTATCAGTTTTTTCTATCTTTCCCGAGATCCACTATGCACGTACAAGCACACACACTCAGATTCTGGTTGAGTTGGGCTGGGGTGGGGCCAGAGATGCTGTGTTTCTTACAAGTTCCCAGCTGAGGCTGGTCCGGGGACCACACTTGGAGTAAGGAGGCTCTGAAGGAAGTTTTACAAGGGAAATGACCTTGTTTTCGTGTTCCTTGTCATTGTATCCCCCACGCTTAGTAAAATACCTGGAACGTAGTAGGTGCACGATTTGGGTTGGTTGAATGAATTTAGAAAAATGGATGGATGAGGGGGTGGATGGAGAGACGGACGGATGGATGGATGGATGAGCGAAAAGAACTTCAGAAGCCATTAAGCGAGAAAGAGAAATTGAGGACAGTTGGCCACAGCTCAAGTAAAAAGGAATGGTAAGCGTGATAACCCAGTCCTAAAGAGTCAGGGAACCAACTTCCAAAAATTTAGCTAGTGAAAATACTAATCAGGTCAAGGGTGGGGCAGTGGCGTTTTCAAGGTCCATCCATGTTGTAGCAGATATGAGTATTTTATTCCCTTTTTAAAAACACTTATTTATTTTTGAAAGAGAGAGAGAGAGCAGGGGAGGGGCAGAGAGAGAGAGAGAGGAGAGAGACTCCGAAGCAAGCTCAATGCTGTCAGCGCAGAGCCTGATGCAGGGCTCGAACTCACGAACCGTGAGACCATGACCTGAGCTGAAATCAAGAGTTGGACGCTTAACCGACTGAGCCACCCAGGTGCCCCTTTTATTACTTTTAAAAGCTGAATAACATTCCATGGTGTGGATGGGCCACTCTTGTTTACTCATTCATCTGTCGGTGGACATTTAGGTTGTTTCCACTTTTCAGGTATCATAAATAACGCTGTTGTGAACATATGCGTGCGATCCTCTTGACTATATATCAAGGGGGGGAATTGTTGGGTCCTGTGGTAATCCTCTTGAAGTTACTGTTGAGTTTTAATAAGATGTAAGGTTCAAATTCGCGCATTTTTATTGCTTCTTCTCTATTAAATATAGTACACGTAGAAGTTCATTCAGGGAACCCCTGACTACCCTGTCTGCCCTCCTACATGCAGACTCCCTGTGTTCTGTTTTGAGAGTAAGTTCCTAACGGTTGGGAATCAGGGCACTGTCTTTGGGTGCAGTTTCCGTCTCCAACCCCCCGGCGTGCTTTGTACACCTTTGTTCAGATAGCAGACCAGAGATACGCGAGGAGAGCCGAGACGGGAAGAAAACAAAACTTGGTTACCTCCATTCCGTCATTCTGTGTGACCGCTTGTGCCCACAACGGACAATGAATGGTGAAGCAGAGTGTGACCTTCGAGGTGTAATAATTTTATTTGGAAAGAGGACATTTAAATTTTTTTTAATGTTTTATTATTTATTTTTGAGAGAGAGAGAGTGAGTGAGGGAGGGGCAGTGAGAGGGGGAGACATAGAATCCAAAGCAGGCTCCAGGCTCTGCGATGCCAGCAAAGAGCCCGACGCCGGGCTGGAACTCGAAAACCGCATTATCATGACCTAAGCTGAAGTCAGACGTTTCACCAAATGAACCACCCAGGCACCCTGGAAAGTGGACGTTTTAGTTCACACATGAAACCTTTCCTGAATGCAGAGCCTTTAAAACTGAGATGTAGGGGCGCCTGGGTGGCTCAGTCGGTGAAGCGTCCGACTTCCGCTCAGGTCATGACCTCACAGTTTGTGGGTTCGAGCCCCAAGCAGAGCTCTGTGCTGACAGAGCCTGAAACCTGCTTGGGATTCTGTATCTCCCTCTCTCTCTGCCCCTTCCCCTCCCTCATATCAGACCATCTTACTTAGGTGTTGCTGAAGCAGCACAGTCTGGTTAGAACTTTCTGCCGCGATCAAATCAAATCAGCAAGCATTCCTTGGGTGCCCCCTGTGGGTAAGCAGCAATCCTTCACCCGTGCCGAAATTTGTGACCGGAGGTGGCTGCAAACAGTGCTGAAAAAAAACAGCAAAATGTGGGGAAGATAGAAAATCCAGGAAGAAACTGTCTTCAAGGCAGCCTCTGTGTGAGACCGTATCTCTCAAGAACAAAAGCACATTTTACAGTAAGGCATTTCCCCCCCCCCCCCACTTTGAATTTCAAAAGGTATCTTTTTGGCGCTGAGAGCACCAGCCCTGGCTTTCTGGTAATCTTTCTGGGAATCTCCCTGCAGATACATGCCTGCATGGGTGCTAAGTGCATGCATATATGTATCTGTATTCACCGCTGCATTGACTGTGGCAGTGAGAAAAAAAGCAGAACTGACGTCCATCAGTACGGGATGGCTAAATAAAATACAGAACACTCACTGTAAGAAATATGCTGCAGCATATAAGGGTAGATAGGCCTGTAGGTGCTGGTAGGAAGAGATTTCTAAGATACAAGCGAAGGAAGCAAGATACAGGACCGTTTACATGGTACGATACCACTTACAACAGATACACATGTACTTATACAAGCAGAAACACTTCTGGAAGGATACATAGGAACCAGTGCCAGAGTGCTTACCCCTAGCAGGGGCAAGAATGAAATTGGGGGGTTAGGGGCACAGACGGAGGCTTTTAATTTTTGATTAAGCTATATATGTATATGTATATGTATATATATATATATATGTATATGTATATATATATATACACACACACATACATGTACATATACACACATATGTATATGTGTATATATGTGTGTATATGTATATATATGTATATATGTATATATATAAAACTGCAAATAAAACTATGATGTATATAGTTTAATCAGTTAGATTAGATTAGATTGATTAGATTAAGCTATATATGTCATAGTTTTATTTTTGTGTATATGTTTCATATATACTAGCATATATAGTATATATTGTCTAGTGCATATTATATATTATAGTTTATACTTATAATTTGCATACTTATAATTTAATAGGACTTCCACATTTGGTCAAGATCACATAATAGAGATTGGCTGTAACCCTCAACTGAAAAAATTCAAAAACAAACTATATAAAGGAATGGTTTTTTTTTTTTTTTTGAGAGAGAGAGAGAGGGCACAAGTGAGAGGCAGAGAGAGAGAAGGAGAGAGAGAGAATCCCAGGAGGGGCGGAGAGAGAGAGAGAGAGAGAGAGAGAGAGCGCAATGAGTTTTTAAAGTTTATTATTTTGAGAGAGAGAGAGAGTGATCAGGGGAGGGGCAGAGAGCAAGGGAGAGAGAATCCCAAGCAGGCTCCATGCTGTCAGTGCAGAGGCCTACTCAGAACTCGATCTCCGGAACTATGAGATCATGACCTGAGCTGAAATCAAGAGTCTGATGTTTAGCCAACTGAGCCACCTGGGTGCCCCATAGAGCAGTGATTTTTACGTCAGTGGACATCAGGCCATGAAGGACAGTCATTCCTGAGGGACGAGAAACACACAAAGTGAGTCCAACAGTTACCCCAGCTCACTGCCTGGACACAGATTCCAAGCCACAGCACAGGTATGGGGAATGCCCTGAATGGAGGGGACAGAGCTGGGAAAGTGGAACGCCAGGGTGGCTGGAGTCTGAAGGACAGAGCTCCAAAGAGGAGAGGGCTACCTAGAGCGAGCTCCGGAGATATGCAGAGGGGGCCCCCTCCAGCAGAGCATCACCAGAGCACAGGTGTGCAGACACAGCCCTGGGCTGGGGAAAGAATCATCCTGAGAGATTAGAGGGAACAATCCCCAGAGCTGGGAATAGCTCTCCATCCCACCAACCACAGTAGAAAATTTCATAATTTGGGCAGCCTCAAGTCAAATACTCAGAAGGGTTTTGCCTCAGTGTTAGGGCAAAATTAGCCACGGACTTAAATACCTCTCTGGTCCTGTCTAACAAAGCTTAAGAGCAAGATCTCAAATGATAAAAATGTTTCTATGGGGCGCCTGGGTGGCTCAGTTCCTTAGGCATCCAACTTCGGCTCAGGTCATTATCTCACGGTTTGTGAGTTCGGGCCCTGGGTCAGGCTCTGTGCTGATAGCTCTGAGCCTGAAGCCTGCTTCAGATTCTGTGTCTCCCTTCTCTCTCTCTGCCCCTCCCCCGCTTGTGTGCATGCAGTCTCTCTCTTTCTCTCTCCCAAAAATAAATAAATATTACAAAATGTACTTTTAAAAAATATACAACTGCATTACACGTATTCGAGAGGTTAGGGAAAAGATAGGACTCATTGAATGGAAACAGGGCAGATATATATACACACATACACACACACATGAATTGAACATCGAGAGAAGGAAGTATAATGTCTGAGATGAAAAATACACAAGATGGGATTGAAGGCGTGTTTCAGTTACCTGGGGCTGCCATGACCAAGTACGACACGCTGGGGTGGCTTATGAACAACAGAGACATAGTTCTCACAGTTCTGGAAGCTGGAAGTCCAAGATCAGGGTACCAGCCTCCTTGGCTCTGGTGAGGCTCTCTTGCTGGCTTATCGATGTCCCCCTTCTCTCTTTGTCCTCACGTGGCCTTTCCTCGTGTAGAGAAAGTGAGAGGTCTGGTGTCACTCCTTTCTTATAAGGTCCCTAATCCCATCCTAAGACCCTACCTCATGACCACACTTATCACCTCCCCAAGGCCTACCTCCTAACTCCATCACTTTGGGAGTCAGGGCTTCAACATATGCATTAGGGGTGAATCAACATATGCATTAGGGGTGAATGTGGGGGAACAAGCATTCAGTCCATAACGAGGCAGATTAGACAACGCAGAAGAAAAAAAAAATCAGTGAGATTGAAGACACAGCAATAGAAAGTTTCCAACAAGTAACAGAGAAAAGAAAGACAGGGAAAAAAATAAGTATAAAATATTTCTGAGAGAAATGAAAAAGGACCTAAATAGAGAAATGTATTATGTGTGTGGAAGCCTCAAGAGCATTAAGATGTCAGTTCTTCCCCAATTGAAAGTTAGAATCAAAGCAAACCCAATGAAAATCCCAGCAGGCTTTTTTTTGGGGGGGGGGGGGGGGGGGTGGGTAGAAATTAATAAACTGATTCTAAAATTTAAATGCAAACTCAAAGGACCTAAAATACCCAAAAACAACTTTGAAAAGAAAAAAGTAGGAGGATTTAGACTTTCTGACTTTGAGACTTATTATAAAGGTACAGTATGGTATCGGCATAAAGATAGACAAAGATCAATGGAACAGCACAGAGTTCCAAGAGATCAATGCAGAATAGAGAATCCAGAAATATACCCACATATTCACAGTCAACTGACTTTCAACAAAGGCACAAAGTTAATTCTGTGGAGGAAGAATAGTCTTTTCAACAAATGGTGCTAGAACAATGGGATGTCCATACATATAAAAAAAATGGATTTCAACCCACATCTTGCACTGTATACCAAAATTATATACAAAAACTAACTCCAAATGGGTCACAGACCTAAATATAAAGATTCTAGAAAGAAACAGAAAATCTTTGTGACATTATGTTAGGCAAAGAGTTCCCAGATGAGCTATTGAAAACAATCCATAAGAGAAAAAAACGGACAAACTGGATTTCATCAAAATTAAGAATGTCTCTTCAAAAGTCATTGTTTTTTTTTTCAAGATTTTATTTAAAAAATGTTTTTTAGTGTTTATTTGTTTTTGAGAGAGAGAGACAGAGTACCGGCAGGGGAGGGACAGAGGCAGGGAGGAAAACGCAGAATCCGAAGCAGGCTGCAGGCTCCAGGCTCCGAGCTGTAAGTACAGAGCCTGACACGGGCCTCAAACCATGAACCCAACAGTGAGATCGTGACCTGAACCAAAATCGGACGCTTAACCAACTGAGCCACCCAGGTGCCCCAAGATTTTTTTTTTTTAAGTAATCTCTACATCCAACATGGGGCTTGAACCTACAACATGGAGATCAAGAGTTGCCTGCTTTACCGACTGGCAGCCAGGCACCCCAAAAGACATCCTAAAGAGAAGAGAAAGACAAGCCACAGACTAGGAGGAAGTATTTGCCAACCATATAATTGATAAAGGACTTGTATACAGAACATACAGTATTCTTGAAACACAAAATGAAACACCCAAAAAAGGTTTTTAAATGGGCTTAAGATCTGAACCGACATTTCGGTTTAGAAGATATGCTCACGGCAAATGAGCACATGAAAAGATGTTCAACATAATTACACACTAGGGAAATGCAAATTAAAGCCACAGCAAGATATCACTGTTCACCTACTGGAATGTCAACGTGTTTAATCCTCCCGACAACTAACCCTTTGAGGTAGTTAATATTATTATTGCTATTTGACAGAGGAAGAAGCTGTGGCCTGAAGAAAAGACACAAGAGCTGGTAAATGGGATTTGAACGCAGACACCCGGATTCTAGAACCCTTGTTCTTGGAAGCCTACACCCGAGGAGGCTTCCCTATATGCACGAGATCTGAACCTTATTTTTCGACTCAATTGTATATAAAGTGCCCACGGTGTGTGTAGATAGCTCTTTGTTAGATATTTTTGCTGGATCCAAGGGAAGAGGTAGAAAATTCTCTACACCTAGACTTAATTTTTCCGGGTCTTGCCTGACTACTTTGATCATAGGCGGGAGGAGAGCGCCACCCACTGGTCAAAGGCGGAACTGCAGGCAGCTCCCTTGCACTTCAAAAGGGCAGGTTTTCTCCACCTGCCTGTGTTTAAAATGCTCCCGTCCTGCTGAATGAGCGTCTAAATGTCTAACCAGTTTCACCCAGGTGCTAGTCTTGTTTCATCCACTAGCCTGCAGTTTGATTTCGGGCAACTTTCCCTGCCTAGGCCTCTGTCCCTCCGTTTGCAAAAAAACCTCTGTAATTCTCACCTACAACCCTAAGTTTACTTAAACACGAGCCTGTATTGGACCAGCTTTGCTCTCGGGATGGTCTGTGCTTGGTGTTTTACCTGAGTTATAGTGTTTTAGCTCCCACAGCAACCTCACGGGGCAAATGCTTTTATTATCCCCATTTTACAAACCAGCAAACGGAGGCTGCAGATAGGAAGGCACTTGGCCAGTGTTATTCACCTCATAAGATTTGTAGTCAGGAGGATGGTTCAGTTGGTTAAGCTTCCGACTTCGGCTCCTGCCATGATCTCACGGTTTGTGAATTTGAGACTCGCGTTGGGCTCTGTGCTGACCGCTCACAACCCAGAGCCTGGAGCCCGCTTTGGATTCTGTCTTTCTCGGTCTCTTCCTCTCCCCCAGTCCTGCTCACTCTCTCCCTCAAAAATAAACAACAACAAAAGAATTGGAGTCAGGATTTTTCCTCCCCTTACCAACAAGGGGCTCCTAAAACCCTAGCAATTTCCAAAGAGAGCGATTAAGGTGTCTCTTGTTATGTTAACGAAGTGATCTCGGACCTCCAGAGGAGGAAGGGGCTGGTTGCCAGGGAACCAACTAAGCGTTTGCGGCGTTAGAACTTTCCATCCCTCCCCACCCAACCCTCCCAACACCTCCCGGGGGCTGGAATTTGAGCCAATCACCAACGGCCAATGATTTCATCTAGCGTGCCTGTGTAATGGAGCCTCCATAACATCCGAAAGGACCGAGTGTGGAGAGTTTCCAGTTTGGTGAACTGGGGAGAGAGCCGTGCCTGGAGAGGACACAGACGCTCTTGCAGTCTCTCCCCGTAACCTCACCCCGTGCATTTCTCCCGTCTGGCTGTTTCTGAATTCTCTCCTTCTATAAAAACAAAAACAGTAATCTGGTAAGTGACACGTTTTTTCTGAGTTCTGTGGGCCATTCCAGCAAACTAATCGAATCCAAAGCGGGGGAGGTCCTGGAAAAGCTGATTGGTAGCTAGTCGGTCAGAAGACCGAGCAAGCTGGACTTTGGACAGGCGTCTGAGGTCCAAGGAGGTTGGGATCCCCACTCCACAGCCAGGCAGTCCGAAGCACAGGTGACAGCCTAGGCTTGCAACTGGCTTTTGGAGTCAGCGAAGGGGAGGGGTGCGGGTGGGGAGGCAGTCCGCATCCTGCGGAATCAAATGCTATCTCCGGGTAAAGAGCCTCAGAATGGAGAAACTGAGTTGAATTGTTGGACCACCTGGCTGGCGCCCGCAGTGTTAACTTCTGCTTTGGGGAAACCGCAACGCCACATTGGAAACGGGGTTCAGCACCCCTTTACATGCCCGGGCCCTTGCCCAGGACTCTAACTTAACGGGTGGTGGGGGGAGCAGGTCCTCGGCAGAGGAGCCCCCAGGTGATCATAGTATGTGGGTAGGTTGAGAAACATGACCTCCAGGAGGTATACACACACGTGTCCCAGCCCTCCCAGTGCTCATTTGAGCCCTAACAACTTCAGAAGTATGAGACTTGGCTTTCAGAGCAGTTTTAGGCACACAGAACAATTTATCAGGAAGGTCAGAAAGTTCCCAAACGTTCCTTCTCTGCCTCCCCCACCCCAATTTCCCCTGTTATTAACACCCGGCATTGGTGTGGTCATTTGTTACAATTGGTGAACCGTAATATTGATACGTTATTATTATCTAAAGTCTACAGTTTGAGTTAGAGCTCACACTAGGTGCTGTAAGGTTGTGAGATTTGACCCCTGCATCATGTCAAGTGCCCACTCTGATGGTGTCACACAGTAAGTTTCCCTGCCCTGAAAATCCCCTGTGCTCTGCGGGTTCGTCCCCCCCCCCCCCCCCCAACCCCTGGCAATCACTGATCGTTCTGCTGTGTCCCTAGTTTTCCAAACTTATTTTTAAAAGCATTTAAAAATGTAGCTAATTAAATCTTTTGGCACTTGCTAAGTTTTCTACATTGAAAACGACAAAATTTCCAGCTTTCGCTTTGTTGTTTTCGTCCTCCTTGCCATCTTCAATCAGGGGGACCGAAATAAAAATCTTAAATTTAAAATCTATCAAACTCCCCAAAGTAAGTAAATGTAAAGGAGATGTAAATATACTTTGAAACGCTGATTCTGGGAAGTTTGTAGCATTCACACCTCCCAAGTTACTAAAACAGAAAACTGGGCACAGGCTTCTCGAACACTCTGTGTTCAGGAAAGGAGAATGCCGTGGATTCCACAGGCCAGAAATGACTTCCGTGGGATGGTGTGGAAAGCTGAGACGTCACAGGACGGGGCAAGGGCCAGCAGGTAGGACATTCCTGTCAAAGGACCTGTGTGAGCCACAGAGTGATGGCTTGGGGTGCCCGGGGAAATGTCTGCTGGAGAGACATTTTAGATAGAGCTTGGCATGCACACTGGCACCCAGCGAGAAGTGGGGCCAGAGGAATAAACTTGGTCATGGAGGCCACTGCAAACCACATCCAGATTGGTGCTAGCCTGGGCCATAGGGAGCCATTGAAGGTGTCAGAGTAGCAGAGTAACCCAGTCTGAACTGTAAGGGGAAAGGACCGTAAGACGTGTAGGAGAGAAACCCCGAGAAACCACAGAGATGATTCTGTGCCGGTCTGGGTTTCCTCTCCTTCCAGCACATGGGACTGACCACACTCCCCACACCTTTTTGGGTATGACCATGTGTTCGTTGGAACGGAAGGTATGCAAATAGAGGACACTTCTGGCTGGAAGCATTTCAGAAGCAGCGTGTACATCACGCTGTTTTTCTTTTTTTTTTTTTTTTTGATGTTTATTTTTGAGAGAGAGAGTGAGAGCGTGCGCGCTCAAGAGAGAACAGGTTGCTGGGAAGGGCAGGGAGAGGCAGAGACACAGAATCTGAAGCAGGCTCCAGGCTCTGAGCTGTCAGCACAGAGCCCGACGCGGGGCTCGAACCCACAAACCGTCAGATCATGGCCTGAGCTGAAGCTGGACCCTTGGCCGACTGAGCTACCCAGGCGCCCCCAAATCACACGATCTTTAGAGGCTTGTGTTCAGACAGTGTCGACAGGAGATGGTCGGGCCTCTGTCCTCTGTATCGTCGAGGAACGACAACGAACAGGTCTCTGCCAGTGAAGCTGTACAAGTAGCAGGAGCAAGAAATAAACTGTTGCCTTGAGCCTCTGCGGTCTGGAGGGTGTTCATTCTGGCAGCACAGCCTAGCGAGGCCTGCTAAGGCCCAGGAGGATGAGGTCTGGGAGGAAGGCAGCAAGGAGACATCACTGGTCTGTTGCTCCCCCAAACTTGACGGCTCAAAACAACCAGTGTTTATTTGGCTCATGAGTCTGTGGGTCGACTGGATGGTCATTCTGGACTCCCACATCCATGGTCACCTGTGGGTCTGGGTAGGTGGCTCTGTCCCACATCTTACGTTCACAGACCAGCCCAGACATGTTCACCTGGCGATGGCAGAGGGGCAAGAAAGGGAAAACGGGCAAATGTCTGTTTTCTGTTAGGTCACGTTGGCTAACACATCACGTTGGCAAAGTAAGTCACATGCCTGAGCACAGAGTCCGGGAATAGAAGGCCCTGTTCACATTGGGAGGGCACAGATGCACCAAGGGGGGAGGAACTGGGGCATTTGGGCAGGGAGGCCATCGCGTCACACACAGGTGTGTGCCATGGGACTTGATCCCTGATCGGACCTGAAGGGAGACCTCAAGAATGTTTCCAGCGATGGCCACCAGTCTTGACCGCCCTCTCTTTTATGCACCTGCCACTCTACCCATCAAGATGTGGCCTCTGTTTCTCTGCCCCTTGAGCCTAGTCTGTCCTTGTCACTTGATGTGACCAGCACAGTGTGGGAAAGTGACCCTACACCTGTTTGCAGACTTGTACAGCTGCTGTGGAAAGGCGCTGATGAGAGACCGTGTAGAGATACGGGGGCCATGTGGAGGAAAATGGAGGCACACCTGAGAATCTTCTCCGTTCTCCTCTGAACGATGCCACACGAGTGAGCCCAGATAAAAACGGAAGACTCGTGAGAAATAAACCATTGTTTTAACCACTACATATATTTGGGGTGACTCTTTACACAGCAGTGGATGACTGATACAAGGGAGATGGTGAGAAGAAAGCAAGGCTGATGCTCAGATTTTGGACTCAAGTTCATAGGGCAGTGGTGGGACTGTTCTCTGAGATCAGAACTCCGGAAGGAGGAACTAGTTTGGGGGAAAAAGTTGTGGATGGAAGTTGGTTACAGCTGAGGGACACCCATGGAGTAAAATCCATCAGGTGTTGACTGGGAGACATGTGTCTGAACTTAGGAAGAAACGAGCTGGAGACTGGAGAATGTTTCCTCCTGGATAGTGGAGGATGCCATCAGCATAAAGCTGGTCATCCTGGGAGGATGTGGACAGTGTGACCAGAAATGGGCCAAGAACTGAGTGTTGAGGTGTACTCGTCTTCAGAAGTGGTTCTCAAGCTTTAGCGAATATAATTACTACCTAGTGAGTGGGTAAAGATCAGGAGTCCCTGGCCCAGCCCTGAAGTTTTTGATTGAGGAGGTCAGGATGGGCCTGGGAATCTGCTTTGCAGCCTAGTTGCTGCCCATCTGCTCCCCCTCCCACAGATGGAAAATTCCATCCCAGGTGAGACAGGAGTTTGGGGAGAGGAGGAGAGACCTAGAGCAAAGCTGAGAGGTTTATTTGATTTTACTTAAAGAAAAGAGTTTAGTTGGAGCACGAGAGGGAGGGAGGGAGAGAGAGAAAGAGAGAGAGAGTCCCAAGCAGGCTTCGTGCTGGGCGCAGAGCCTGATGCCAGGCTCTATCTCACGAACCATGAAACAATGACCCGAGCCACAATCAAGAGTCGGACGCTCAGCCGACTGAGCCACCAAGATGCCCCGATTTCACTTTTTAGTGTGGAAGGAGATCGTTTCTATAGCCTGGTGGTGAGGAATGAGTAGCGAGACAGGGGTTGAAGAACAGAACATCTTTCTTCACTGCCACCGAGCAGACTCGCTGCGTGGGCGGGCCCCTGGGTCACGAGAGACAGAAGAGAGCTATGAAGCAGTAGGGCTGATGGAAATGTCTTGGGGGACATCAGTAAGGAAGATCTGAAGTGGGGGGCTGGCCTCAGCCCTCTGCTGTGTGGCCGAGGGGAAAAGGGCCTGTGGTCACAAGAGTCAAGTGAGGCCTGCTGGCTGGGAGGCCCAGGGCCAAGTCCCTTCGCTTCTCTGAGTCTCACAAAGAGGAATCTGCCTCCTGGGTCCCAACGTGTGGCCTAGTGGTCGAGAGCCCAGGCCCTACTCTGTTGGAAGCCCGGCTGTGCAGCCTGCTGGCTCTAAGACCTCGGGCAAGTCCCTCTCTCTGACCTTGTCTTATCTGCAAACTGGAGATCCCAACAGTCTCTGCCTAAGAGGTCAGAATTCCTCTCTGGGCTTGTTCACACTGTTCATTCCGTCTGAGACCCCACTTGTCAATGCCACCGCCCTGTCCTAATCTATGTATCCTGCTCAGCTTTAAGGAATTCCTCCCTGACTCTTCCCCGTTTGTGTTCTGCCATAGCATTTATAATTCTGTAATTCCCTGCTTTATTATCTGCTGCCCCAACCAGACGGGCACCAGAGCGACAGGAATCAGGGCACTTTGGTGGCACCAGCACCTCGCACGGAGTCACCTGGCATATGTTACGGATGACCTTGCATGCTCTGGAGCTGGGAGGCCGAGGTTCATCCCTCTGGCTTCCTTGCCATGAACTGTGTGACCTCAGGAAAAGTAAACTATTTTGACCGTGAGCTTTTCTCCTCCAAAGGCACAATTTTGGAACACAGGTATAACGGATTTAGGCAATAACGATGCTAAAACCAGAGTGGCACGTTGATGAGCAGGCTAGTCACATGCTCTGAACGAATCACCTCCCAATCTTTATTCATTACAAATGGAAAAGGATACCGTTCTCCGGAGTAACAGCCGCTTCCCCAGGTGACCAAGCCCTCACATTCCCACTGGGAATTCGGGGCATCGAGCTGTGATACAACAATAAAGCACATTACTCAAGTATGTTCTGCCGAAAACTTCTAACCTGAATCTAATCATAAGGGCAGGGGATCAGACAAATCAAGATAATGGGGTATTCTATAAGGCAATTGGCCTGGACTATCCAAATTTATCAATGTCCTGAAAGACAAAACAAGGGTAACATGGGAAGGAGGAAGGCTGTTCTCTATTTGAAAAGACTAATGGGGCACCTGGGTGGCTTAGTCTGTTGTCTGACTCTTGATTTCGGCTCAGATCACGCTCTCACAGCTAGTGAGTTCCAGCCCCAGATTGGGCTCAGTGAGGAGCCTACTTGGGATGCCCCCCACCCCGCTCTCCGTTTCATGTGTACCTGGGGGGTGGGGTGGGGGGGCTCGCTCTTATAAATTCAAACACTTTTTTTAATTTAAAAAAATGAAAACAATTTAAAAGAGGCTAAAGAGAGAACAAAAGGAAGATAGGACCTTTGATTGGATCCAGGATGGGGATGTGGAGGGCAAGTTTTATCTGGGACCACGGATTAAATGGCTCTTAAATTTGAATATAAAGTGTATGTTAGCTAACAATTTTGCATCAGTATTTCTTGGGTATGAAATGGCATTGAGATCACGTAGGATAATGCCTTTGTTCCCAGGAGATAGGTGCTGAAGAATTCCCAAAGGATCTCTGCAGCTCAGAACTCGCAGCGGCTCAGACAAGATCTGCGCATGCACGCAGCCCTCTTGCTGAGACTTATTTCGCGCGGCTGGAGTCAGATTGGGCTCCAAGGGGCGGAAATACGTAAGGGCGGCTTCCGGTGACCCGCGCAGACGTCGAAGACAGCCGGAATGGAGGAGGTGCCTCAGGGTGAGCGCGCGGAGGGGGCATGGATAGGGGGGTTGGAGGGACAGGAACCCCTCTAACTGTGACCTTGTCCCCGTGCAGGCTGTCCCGGGACCGGCAGCGCCCAGGCGGGCCGAGGGGCCTCATGTCAGGGGTGCCCCAACCAGCGGCTCTGCGCCTCCGGAGCCGGCGCCGCTCCGGACCCAGGTGAGGAAGGGGCGAGACCTGAGCCGGAAGTGAAGGGCGCCAGCCGGGAAGAGGTGGGGCGTGCGGGGACAGCTGATGGTTGATGGTGATGAGGGACGGCCCAAAGGTTGAGTGACAGAGGCGGGACCAGGATGCCTGTTAGGAGGGGTGGTCCCAGAGGAGGCGGGGCGTGGAAAAGTCAGGGTTGGGGCGGGGCCTTCAGTCATGGAAGAGTAAAGGGAAGTAGCGGCTGGGGCGGAGCCTGAAGGATCAGTGAGCTGAGTCCGGGCGAAGTGTGGGCGGGGCCGGAGGTTTGAGTGACACTGACCGGCAGTGGTCGGAGGAGGCCTGCAGCACGAGGAGTAGGGTATAGACTTTGAACTTGGGGGGTGGGGGAGGCGGGGCTCGGGCTTATTCTTTGGACAACATCGTCTTCCTTTGAAAAAGGAGCAATTCTCGCGTTCATTTAACAGAAATATGCATCCATCACCTCCTGGGCACAATGGTCTGTGTTGGGGGTACTGTGAATGAGACAGACGGGGTCACTGCCCCAGTGGATGTTAGTTTAACAGGTGAGACCCACAATAAGCAACCAAGCAAATAACTCATCACAGCAATCAGTACGAAGGATAAATGGGAGGGTGGGGGAAGACTCCGGGGACTTACAGAAAGATCTTAAAAAGCAGGAGGCTGGGAGAATTTTGAAGGTGTTCAAAGAGACTTGGGTTTGGTTCTTGGGTCCCACAAACAGTATGACCTTGAGCGAGGGTCTTAACTTCTCTGGGCCTCCATTTTCTCCTCAAAAACAGGCAAGGGGCACCTGGCTGGCTCGCTAGAGCCTGCGACTGTCCATCTCAAGGTCATGAGTTCAAGCCCCACGTTGGGCTTGGAGCCTACTTTTTATTTATTTTTTATTTATTTATTTTTTTTTAACGTTTATTTATTTTTGAGACAGAGACAGAGCATGAACAGGGGAGGGGCAGAGAGAGAGGGAGACACAGAATCTGAAACAGGCTCCAGGCTCTGAGCGGTCAGCACAGAGCCCGACGCGGGCCTCGAACTCACGGACCGTGAGATCATGACCTGAGCCGAAGTCGGACGCTTAACTGACTGAGCCACCCAGGCGCCCCAGGAGCCTACTTTTTAATAAGTGTGTGTAGGGGCAGTAGTTCTCTCATGGGGGCATTTTAAGGATTTGCAGGAAGGTGAAACATTGAATGTGTAGTAAATGTGTATGTGATCGTCATCCGTGGTCATCCTAAGTGCCTGCTGTTTGTGAGAGTTTCTTTGCCTTGGCACCACTGAACTTTGGATCTGGATCATTCTTTGGGGGGTGGGGGACCGTCCTGCCCGTTATTAGACATGTCACAGCATCGTGGCCTCTACGCACTACATGTCAATAGCACCCCTTCCTTGTGACAACCAAAAATGTTCCCAGGCAGATTTTGTCCCCGGTTGGGACGTGTTAATGTGGGTGAAGCTCTTCTAGAGCTGGGAATGTAGCAGTGGATGCTGCAGTCTCTGTCCTCCTGGAGCTGATGTTCTAGAAAGAGGACACAGACCGGTCAACCGAGAAACGAGAAGATTTCAGATGCGCTAATTGCCTTATTTTCTTGGCAGTCCTTATTATCGCCGTTAGCTAGGTTGTATTTGGCCCACGATCCCTTGAAAGAGCCCCAAGGATTTAGCTCTCGCAAGTCCATTTGGTCAGAGGCTTCATCACCTGATTTGCTTTCTTTGCAGCCATAGAAGAAATCAAAGAAAAATTGAAGACCGTGAAACACAAAATCTTGGTGTTATCCGGGAAAGGTGGTGTTGGAAAAAGCACATTCAGTGCCCACCTTGCCCACGGCCTAGCAGAGGATGAAAACACACAGGTGGGACCTTGGGCAAAACTGGGAGAGACTCCTGTGTGAGGGTTCCTGAGGGTTTGTAGAGAACGGTTTCCTTAGACTAAGTTGGATTGGCTTCCTTGGAATCTAGATCCTTGCAGAGAGAAGGAGGAAAGCATAGCTGTTAAACAGTGAAATGAAATATTTTGTTAGATTTTCCAGCTATGAAAATGGACAGCAGGTGGACATTTAATCTCTTGGTGTGCTGAGGATTTTGTCAAGTTCAGACTTCTTTCTCTTTATTAGCCCCTTTCTGCCTGTTTCTAGGCCAGGAGTCTACAAACTATAGCCCAAGGGCAAATACAGCCCCTCTCTTTTTATGGCCTGTGAGCTGGAATGGTGCTTACATTTAAAAACGGTTGCTTTTAAAGCGGTAAATAGCATCCTTGATTTTGCCCACAAAGCCTAAAATGCAGTTTATCCTTGAACAGCAGGGGTTTGAACTGCATGGTTCCACTTACATGTGGGTTTTTTATGGTGCCATAAATGTATTTTCTCTTCCTCATGAGTTTTTTAGTAACCTTTTTTTTTCTAGCTTACTGTAGTGTAAGAATATAGTTACAATGTAACACAAAAGTAAGTGCTAATTGACTATTAATGTGTAAGGCTTCCGGTCAGCAGTAGGCTATTGGTAGTTAAAGTTGGGGGGAGTCAAAGGTTCTGTATGGATTTTCGACTGCACACGGGTTGTCTTGCTCAAAGGTCAACTGTATTTTCTATTTGGCCCTTGAGGAAGAAAACATCTGCCAACCCCTGAACTGGGCCACTCACTCCTGGCCAAGTGTACACATGGGCGTGAAAACTCCCAGCTGCCTGGGCCTGCTCTCTGGATTTCAGCCTTAATGAAAGGTGTGATGTGGTGAGGAAGAGGGGGGAAAAATGTTTTTACCACAAAGTTCAAACGGAAATTTACAGTCCCTGCGATTTTTAAAAATATGTTGGATTATTCATGGGAGTCGAGATAATTTTGCATTGACCTTAGAAAAATGACCCTCCTATTCACTTTGGTTGCCACTTTATGCCTAATAAAACCATGGATACTGCGGTTTATGATTTGTGTGTGTGTGTGTGTGTGTGTGTGTGTGTGTGTTTTAACACAGAACACATTCTGTGTTTTTGGTTTTTTCTAGAATGAAATTTTGTTTAAAATTCCAATAAATACTTAACACATCAGAGTTACTAGAATAGCCTGGGTGTTTCTTAGACTCCAAGTCTCTGGTAGGTTGACCCCGAAACGACAGCCCTCGCCGAAGGCTTGTGGCTCGCCTGGCCCTGTGCGTGCTGTGGGTCAGAGAGCCTGCTGTTCTCTGGACGTGAATTGGCAACTAACTGCACTCTGGTGCATCAGGATACTCTTCAGGGCCTACGTGGAAAAACAGTTGTATTTTGTTCGTGTTGAAAGCCATTTCTTCTGTCCGTTCTTCCCGTGGTCTTTGTGCCTCCTTTTGTACATGGACTTATCTTTGGGTATTAGTTTTCTCTTTGTGCGTTTTGAATATGGAGTTATTTTTTTATATACGAGGGCTGAGTTTCAGTTCAGATTTCTTTTCCAACTCTGATAAATGGCCCTCCGCTTTTTGACTTTAAAAAAAAATTAAAAAGTGCCAGAAGGGAATGTAGAAGTCAATTAATTTAATATCGAAGTTTCAAAACTGCCATGTGTTTATTTTTAAATTCTGAAAGCTGGGTGAATTTCAGCGTTTTATCCTTGTAGGAGATAAACCATTCGACGTTAGTGTGAAATAACCACCGTAAGATCTTAACAGAAGGCTTCATTTCTGCAAAAAAGCCAGCTACAGTGGGTAGGAGATCAAGCCTACCATTTTGACATGCCCTCAATATACACGGGGGCCACTGAGACACCTCGCCAGTATCCAGGGACTCTAGGAATACATTTTTCAAATCACCGGATTAAGGAGTTAGAGTTTGCGGGGCGCCTGGGTGGCTCAGTCCGGTGAGCAGCCGACTTCAGCTCAGGTCATAATGTCACAGCTTGGGAGTTCAAGACCCACGTTGGGCTCTGTGCTGGCAGCTCAGAGTCTGCTTCAGATTCTGTGTCTCCCTCTCTCTCTGCCCTTAACTCACTTGCATTCTGTCTCTGTCTCTCTCAAATGTAAGTAAACATTAAACAAAAAACAACAAAAAAAAAAGAAATTAGAGTTTGCTCCAGGGGTTGGCAAACTTTTGTGTGAAGAACATTTTACACAAAATGTGAATATTTTAGGTTTCACAGGCCATAGGAAGGCCTACAAAGACTAAATCGTTTCTGTAGCAAGTATTTAGTCCTGCCCTTAAACATAAGTGCAGCCATAGACAATCTGTAAAGAAACCAACATGGCCATGTTCTAATACAATTTTATTGTCACTGGTACTTGAATTTTATAGCATGAAACTGTGTAATTTCTTCCCCCTCTCCACCCTTCTAAAAACGTAATAACCGTTCTTACTTTGTGGGCTGTACAGAAACAGGTAACGGGCTGGGTTTGGCACCCAGATTGTAGTTTACTGGCCCCCAGTTTGGTTTGCAGCACCAGAAGCACTGGTGCTGGCAGGGGAAGTGCCTCTTTGGAGGAAGGCTGAACCCTTGGGGAGGCCACAGGCCGGGAGTGAAGCGGCTGGGCTGGGTCATCTGAAACGCTCGGTGTTCTCTGACTCACCCAGGCTCTGAATTCTCCCTTCTTCCTTCTTCCTGTTCTGATCGTTTGCTGGTGCTGGAGCTGTTCCTGCCGGCCTCCAGTGGCTGAGGTGGGCTTCTCTGGAATTTGGCGTCCACCCTCCAAGATGTGCTCTAGGGATTTGGGACATAGGAGAGAGAACTTGGAGGGACCCCTGGGCTTGGAGAAGGCGGCCTCTGGACTCTGGCAGGGACTGAGGGAAATGTGTGTGGCAGGCAGTCTGGTGGGGTTCCTCCAGGGAAGGGAGCCACAGACGAGGCTGAGCCAGACCAGGGAGGCTTTGAATGACCTGGTAAGACATTTGGCGAGCAAAGAGGTAGGATTTGAGCGTTGTGTTAAGAGCATTGCACTGAAGTCGGCCAAGCATGTGACCGAGTATCATTAGAGGGGACAGGAAGCCAGGCGGGAGGCGGCGTTTGCGGCTGCTCCTGGAGGACCCGGAGTAGGGCAGTGGGTGGAACAGTGGCCAGGGAACAAATGAAGGGAGAGCTCAGGAGACTGAAGAAGCAGGGCCTTACCGCTTTTGGAGAAAGGGCAGAATCGGAGCTCCAGGGTGGTGGGTGCTGTAGAGTGTGGTGGGCAGGAATACCGGCTCTGGAGTCAGACTGCCTGGGTTCCCATCACAGCTTCGTCCACACCGCTTCTGTGACCTCGTGCAGGCTCCCAGGCTCTCTGCCTCCGTTTTCTCTGTAAAATGAGCGTCAGGACCGAAGGAAGTAATGGCTGTAAATGTAAAGGGCTCAGTATGGTGGCTGATGGCGTGGGAAGTGCTCAGTAAATTCTGTGACGGCCATCCTTACTGCTTCATCCACTAACTGGAACAGGAGGGGGAGGTGGTGACGATTTCGACTTTAGCCTACCCCAAGCACCGTGCTGAGGACGTTCGAAATCTACTTGTTGACTTATTCTTCTGTCAGTCCCTTGCCGTTTGAGGATCGCATTTACATTGGCCAGTTGGTCAGCCAAAAACTGTGATGGTTTCCCTGAGAGAATATCCACATTAACCAGAATGCTCTCTGCTTTTAGAAGCGGTCAGGCATATTCTTAAACGGCTCTCCGAAGATGGGCTTTAACCAGGCCAGAGGCAAGTAACCGCTTGGAAGGAGACTGTCGTTCACACACAACGATGCTTCCACGTAGCTACGTTCTGAAGTAGTTGTCTGGGCTCCACAACTGAGCGGAAACACACCATCCAGTGTGGAAATAGGGCTGATAGGCTGGATTTCTTGATGCACTGGTGGCTTACAAAAAAAAAAAAAAAGTCTGCACTTAGGAAAGTGTATTTCCCCATAGATCCTTCTCATGACTGGGAACGTCACTGTCTCCAAAGGCTGGAGGCTGTTGACGGACGGACTGTAGACTCTGCATCCCTTGTGTTGATGAATCTCAAATAGCACATGTTCCTTCCTTCCCTAAATTCAGGGGGGCAGTTCTGGTCCCTTTTCTGTCCACTGTCTCGGGGAAGCGCATCCCTGACTCTCAGCAGGACTGTTCTGTGTTAGCACTCAAGGCAGGCAGGTGTCCCAACAACTTGTTAGCGAAGGGTCTTGAGCCACGAGGGAACAGAACTAGGACGACCCACCCCCCCACTCCCACGGATCACCGGCAGTCTGGGATTTTGTGAGTCGTGGTGAAGGGAGCAGAAGCTTCAAAAGTGACACCTCAGCTGGGAGACCACAAAAGCTCACACACTGTCTTTCCACGGCAGAGTCACCGACTCCCACAAGGGACCAAGTGGTCATCTTGCTTTGTGATCCGAAAGGGGATTATAGCCTTCGCGGGTGCTCTCTGGGGGCTTCTGGACTGAATAAGGCATGTGTCCGGGGCTTGTAGACTTGAGAGCTTGGACGGGGTCCGATGGTCTCCTGAACATTGGCTTCTGGGATCAGGAGCTATGACGGTTGGGGTGGAGAGAACAGTCCACACGGGTGACTGCATGGAATGCCATCAGGGCTACAGCTTACCTCCCATCACCTTTTTTTTTTTTTTTTTTAATTTTATTTTATTTCTTTAAGGTTTATTTTTGTGAGAAAGAGAGAGGGAGACAGAGTGTGAGCAGGGGAGGAGCAGGGAGAAGAGGGAGACACAGAATTCGAAGCAGGCTCCAGGCTCTGTGCTGTCAGCACAGACCCCAATACCAGGCTCGAACTCACGAACTGTGAGATCATGACCTCATCGGAAGTCAGATGCTTAACCGACTGAGTCACCCAGGTGTCCCCATCACCTCTTCTTAAGGGGAAGTTTGGGATCCTGATGGTACCCTGTTCCCCCAGTCTCTGGCTGGGAGATGGTTGTGGCAAAGCCTGCTTGTTTCATCAGGCTTCTAGAACCTTCCACAGAGGCCCCAGTAAGCTTTACTCAGGCACGTTTGTCTCTACTAGGGTTCTCTGGCTTGAGCAGAAAGGGAGTTAGTTGGATCGGTTCTGGGTTAGTGACAGGTTCAAAAGGAAGTGTGAAGGGGACAGGATACATGGCCGCCCAGAGGTCTGGATAGCAGAGACATGTCAGTCTTTTTGGACACCACCAGGGAAGAGAATGCATGGGATGTGTTTCTTGCACTCCTGCATCTTTGCACTCAGGATTTGCCCCCTTGGTTGTGGGAGCCTGGTTCCTCTAAACTGATAAAATCGTTCCCCTAAGAAAGGGTGCAGAGACTGAGTGACTAGAAACCGAGAGTGCGAGGAAAGCCTGTTAGGATTGCAGTGATGGTGTGATTTCCTGAGTCGTGAGGCCCTGAGGTAAAAGGTCTAGATCATTAACACCCACCAGCCTCGAGTGCCAGTGTGAAGGGAAGGAAACCGGGTCCTCAGCTTGAGAATCGGGCTGCGTTCTCCAGGTGGCCCAGCAGGGGGCGGGGGAGCCAAGAGGCTGATCTGATCATGAATCGGTTCCTGATCCAGGGTGAGCAGAGTGAGGAAGTGGAGGCTGGGGTCTGCTGGGAGCAGGGAAGAGGAAGCAACAAGCGGATTTGGAGCAAGTTCAAAAGTTACCCGGGGGTGCTGCACTCTGGATTGTTGACGTCGAAGTCTTGAGAGGAATACCAACCCTCCTGCTCTTCAGAGGGTTCCTGAAGGCGTCTCCCAGCCTGTCCTGTGTCACGCGGAGAAGCTGGGGCATTTGGGGTGGGAGGAGTCCTCCCAGCCTTCACACAGCTTCCCTCGACTTCCTTCTTACCTTCAGTTTCCTGTTAGGTGTTAAGGGGAAGCCATCACTAACTTTCACGATCACAGTGCAGTGCAGCTTGGTCAGAGGTCAGCGAGAGCCTCCACTCTGGCCCTCCTCTCCGGGCCCCACGGGGTCACGGAAGGGGGCCCGGTGTTGGAGTCGGGAGACCTTGGTTTACGTCCCAGCTCTTCTTGCTTATTGAACAAGTCAGTGGGCCTCTCTGAACCTCAGTTTTGTTTTCTGTAAAGCAGGGATGATGATACCCACCTCCCCTTCGGGCACACGGTCAAGGCCGAGTGAACAGTGAGCAGTGGCTGCACCCGAATCTTTGACCAGACATTGGGTTGTTAGATCACCCTGGAGTTGGGCCAGACCTGGGGGTGGGTGCTGAAATCATTGGCGTTGATGGACTGTGCCACGTTCTCTTCAGGAGTTCTCGACTGTGTCTCCGCCGCCTGGAAGCTGCATGCTGTAACTCCCCTGAGCTTCCATTTGGTCCACATCTGACTTAGTTTCTATCTTCTGCACTTCCTCTTTTCCTCAAGCCCCGTTTCTTTCCCAGTAGTGCACATCTGGAGGACTGCACACTCAGTCGCATCATTGCTCTGGTCTCTTCTCGTTTCCCAGGTCGCCCTTCTGGACATTGATATATGCGGGCCATCGATTCCCAAGATGATGGGATTGGAAGGAGAACAGGTGAGAACTGTAATGCACACCATAGCCAGTATCCTCACGGCAGATGGCTGGGCCGAGCGGCTGATCCCAGACGGAGCAGAGCCGTGCGTCCCCACCCGGCCATGCTGAAACCATACAAACATTCACTGGTCCGTCTACGTGAACGACAGCTGTGAACGGTGGGGGGGTGGCATTGTATATAAAGTCCACCCACGCCCTTTGAGAAGTATTAGTTTCAATGCCTTCTTGGAGGGGAAGGGAAACACGAGTGAAATGCAGAAGTAGGACACAGAAACTTCACTCTGCCTGGGAAAGCTAGGCCGGTCTTTGCCAGGGGTCCATACCCTTGGAAATAGGGGAATGTTTTTGCCCTCGTTGTCACCCCTAGGGAGCTGAGGCTGCGAGGCGGGCGACTGACACAGAGGAGGGCCTCAGCCCTATAGCAGTCTGTACAGGTGCTGATCTCTCCCTCCTAGGTGGTAAGAAGCAGTCCCAGAAAGGGTCCCCCTTGAAGACAGTGCATTAAAGTGAGGCCAGAGAGCTAGGATGTTCCCAGGGTGTTAGATTGGCTCACTCTTCACATAACTGCTGGGTGCCGTGCGCGAGCTGGGGGAGAGTAGTCAACAAGGCAAATAAACATCCAGCCCTGGTGGGAGGGGGGCAGCTGACAGATCAAAGATAATGAGAGCAGGGTAGGGGGGATGGGAGGAGCAAGGGGAACTGCTGCTTAGGTGGGTGTGGTCCAGGGCATCCTGCTGGGGAAGAGCCTCCTGGGCTGAGGGAGCCAGGTGCAGGAGCCCTGGAGCAGGAGTGTCACCAGCACAATGACTAGTGGCAGGGTGACAGGGGAGCTGGACAGTAGCCAGAGGCAGGCAGGCCAGGCCTATGGGCGCTACTCAGGGCTGGGATTTGCTGCTGAGGGCGCCTCGGGAAGGGGCATGACACCATCCAGGAGGGAGGAAGAGCTTAGGGGTCCAACATGTGTGCTCATGTGCCGTCAGTGACCAGCTTCTTCGCACACGCCCACAGCACGGCTCTGTGTTTACTTGTCAGTTACGGGCACATAGCACTGAATGTACCAACAGGTGAGTATTTTATAGACCCTGAATTTTTTACATGGTGAGATAAAATAGAAGTGATGCTGTTTTCTTCTCATACCCTGTTGGGGTTATTATGTTTTTTACCCCCTCTTTTAAGCCTGCCATTGTGGAGGATGAGTTTAAATAGGGAAGAAGGTTTGTTGTTTTGTTCGTTTGTTTTAATCTTTGTTTATTTTTGAGAGAGAGAGAGTGCAAGCGGGGGAGGGGCAGAGAGAGAGAGAGGGAGACACAGAATCCGAAGCAGGCTCTAGGATCTGAGTTGTCAGCACAGAGCCTGATGCGGGGCTCGAACCCATGAACCGTGAGATCATGACCTGAGCTGAAGTCGGATGCTCAACCTCTTGAGACCCCGGGCGCCCGTTTTTTTTTTAAATGAAGACCTGGGTGAAATGGGTGAAGGGGGACCAAGGACACACCTGTTGTGATGAGCAGAATCGCAGATGGAATTGTAGAGTCGCTGTGGTGTGAATTAAAAAACAGAAAAGCTAAAAAACCCTTAAAGCCAGTCATCAGAGACCACCTGGTATATGGTTGCACGTCTGTGAAATGTCCAGAACAGGCACCTCTGTAGAGACAAGGGTGGGTGGTGGTCATCTAGGATGGGGGGGAGGTGGAAGGATCGGGGACGACCGCTAAGGGGTGACGAAAATGTTCTGAAACTGACTGGTGGGGGGGGCCCAGCTCCCGCGAATATCCCGAAAGCCACTGAGCTGTTGGCTGTGGGAGACTGACGTGGCGTGGGAATGAGATCTCTGGAGAAGGTTTTTTTTTTTTTTTTTTTTTTCATTTTTTTTTTTTTGGGACAGAGAGAGACAGAGCATGAACGGGGGAGGGGCAGAGAGAGAGGGAGACACAGAATCGGAAACAGGCTCCAGGCTCCGAGCCATCAGCCCAGAGCCTGACGCGGGGCTCGAACTCACGGACCGCGAGATCGTGACCTGGCTGAAGTTGGACGCCCAACCGACTGTGCCACCCAGGCGCCCCTCTGGAGAAGGTTTTAACAGTAGGGCTCCTGTGCTGCCCGGCGACACAGCTGCTAAGACTGCCGTGTACTTGGAAGTCGAGTCAGGTCCAGCTTGACGAGGAAGAGGCGGGGCGGGGTGGAACGCTGGCTGTTAACGAATGTCTGCTGGAAAGAGAGTGTGAATCATGAAGTGGCCCCTGAGCTTCCTGTCGACACCTCTCCCCTGTCCGCGCCCCCCTCCCCCCCAGTTCTTGTGCCCACAGGCTGACACCCCGGCTGCCAACGGGCCAGGGTCTGTGTCGCTGCTTCACACTTGGCCTTTTACAGAGACGGCCTTGCTGCGCCACAGTCCCCTGCACATCCTCGACAACCCCCGCCTGGTTGCTGTCACACCTGTAAAATACCCCCGGCCCCAGGTTATATTTGAACCTGACTAGACATAACCAGCCAGGGTTTCAAAATAACCCAACTCAGGGAGGGTGGAGGGTTGAGAAATAGAGCTTCTATGACCCATGGCCTCTCCCCAGCTGTTCACTCTCTAGTAAGGATTTAGTGGTAGCATTTGAGAGGATGAATTGTTTTTATGAAGTTGTTTTCTTAATGTGTAAATTGGTCTGTGTGAGAAGTGTGCCTAAGCGTGTCATTTCTTATAAATGCGTGTGTCCGTGTTCGTGTTTGTGCAGGTTCACCAGAGTGGCTCGGGCTGGTCTCCAGTGGTGAGTTGGTTTTGTTTTGTTTTTCAGTGTTTATTTTTGAGAGAGAGAGTGCGCATAAGTCGTGGGGGCGGGGGGTGGGGAGGGAGACACGGATTCCAAAGCAGGCTCCAGGCTCTGAGCTGTCAGCACACAGCCCGATGCGGGGCTCGAACACACGAACCGTGAGGTCGTGACCTGAGCTGAAGTCAGAGGCTTAACTGACTGAGCCACACAAGCACCCTATTATTTCTCTTTGCCTTGTTTTCAGGGTAGTGTGTCATGTGTACGTAACAGATGTGGGTTGGGCTGGCAACACTTTCCTCAACCCAACACTCAGTCAGCAGATACTTACTATCGAAGGACTGTTTTAGGTGCAGGGAATACAGTTAAGATCAGGGACTGGCAAACTGCTTCTCCCAAGGGTCAGATAGTAAATATTTGCAGTTCAGGGATGGTACGCTACCCGCTGTTGAAGTGTGAACGTGATAATACGTGAATGAATGACCACGGTTGTATTCCAACAAAACTTGACGTACGAAAGCAGAAGGTGGGCCAGATTTGGCCTGGAAGCTAAGGTTTGCCAACCCAGGTGAGAGCAGTTAAAGGATGCTTCAACTGAGGTTAGGCTGCAGCACAGGGCCCCAGGGGACCTCTTTCAAGTCCCCCCCCCCCCCCCCCCATGGTAACCCTTCTCCTCCTGCTCAAAATGATTTGTGGGTTTAAAGAATGAATAGACCCAAGGCACCTGGGTGGCTATCGGTTAATGGCCTCACTTTTGGTTTCAGCTCAGGTCGTGAGCTCACGGTTTGTGAGGTCAGGCTCCGTGCTGACAATGCAGAGCCTACTTGGAATTCTCTCTCTCCCCGTCTCTCTCTCCGTCCGTCCCTCCCTCTCTCAAAATAAATAATAAACTGGCAAAAAATAATGACTAGACCCATAAGTCACGTGGTCATTTAGTTCCCCAAATGGTTTTTTCATTTTGAGCTCAGATAAATGACAAGGAAGTGCCTTGCCCTGTGGTTTTAAATGTTTCTTGTTTCATCCTGTTTAGTTCTTGGAAGACAACCTGGGGGTGATGTCCGTGGGTTTCTTGCTCAGCAGTCCTGACGATGCCGTTATCTGGAGGGGACCAAAGAAGAATGGTTTGCCACTCCACTTTTTCTCTTTGCTTACCATCTTCCAAGGGCAGCCTGGCCCGTCAGGATGGCAACTGTGATCTGCCGGGCTTTTGCACGGTATCATTTGTAAGCATCTCATGGCCTCTGTTGTTGCCTTCACTGGTTGAAGAGAGCCGAACAGAAATACCAGGGGCTGTTTAACAATTTTTAACATCTATGATGGGTTTTTTCTCCTTAAGACCTCTGTAACCCTGAAATTATTTTCACTGTGGTTTTATAGTAGCTTTTCTATGCCCAAGAAACGTGTGAGGTGACATCACAGCAAGGTGATTGGGCCGCTGAGGCTTAAGGTAACCATGCAAAAGTGTCTTTTAGGACAGGGCTCCTGAGCCCAGGCCCTCGTGACTTCTGGGGCCAAGAGAATTCTCTGTTAGGGGAGGGGTGGACTGTGTTCTGCCTTCTAGGGTGCCGGCACCCCGGCCTCTAGCTGCCAGATGCCAGTAGCACGCCCCACCCCAGCCGTAGGCAGACGCCCCTGATTTAGAGCACAGACCAAGTGTACGTGAAGATCCTGAACCGCCTCTAGAGAGTCGTGAGTACGGAAACGAGAAAGAGAAGGGGCCTCACTGGATCTCTCTCCAGGCATGATCAAGCAGTTCCTTCGGGACGTGGACTGGGGAGAGGTCGACTACCTCATCGTGGACACCCCGCCGGGCACGTCGGACGAACACCTCTCGGCCGTCCAGTACCTGTCCGCGGCACACGTCGATGGGGCGGTGATCATCACTACTCCTCAGGTGAGCGAGCGCCCGCGCGGAGAGGGCGCCACGCTGTGCCCTGTCGAACGGTTTCTTTCTCGTGCGGTCTCGAGCCCCTTTTCTTGAAGCAGCTCCCGCCAACACGTGCTCCGACCGCCCTCGGTTCGGATCTGCAGAAACTTGTGAAACGTTTTGTCTGTGGTCCAGGCGTTTGCTGTGTACAAAATGAGCATGCCGCAATTCTGTCCACAGATTAAACAGTAGCGGCTCAAAATTGCTTTGAAGTGTCCTTCACCAAGCCCGCAAGGCCACTGGTGCTGTTAGAATTCAGCCTGTCCCTCGTGGTCACCTCCCCCCCCCCCCACTGTGCCCCCGCATCCGTCCCCCTGCAGTGCTTCTGTTCACGTCTCTGACAAACAGAGGAAGTCTGGTTTTCCGTACAGCCATCTTCGGGTATAGACAGGCTTCTGGATTAGCTGCTACAGCCCTTGCCCCTTCTTTAGCGACGCCCGGGTCCTCCTGTCCCAGTCGCACGCAGGCCGTGCTGGGCGCACGCTGAGGAGAGAGCAGTAGCGTCAGCCTGAGTGAGCCCAGCAGTGAACAAACACGGTCAGGTTTGCGATATGCTCTGTTCTTGTCATTGCTCTCACAGGGTCCCAAGAAATGAGTTACGCCTGTCACGGTACTCTCCTCCACTCCTAAGAAAGCACAAGAAAGTAGGTTTTTGTCTGTGAGGCAGTCAGTATCACCCCTTGTCAGACCTGTGCCGAGCACCCACAACGAACACGCCCCGGGCCAGGCGCCAGGGAGGGAAAAGCCCGGTCCTCCCTCAGGGCCTGTGCGGTTCACGGAGGAACGTGGGTGCCGGACGCAGTGCGTTCGTGGCGCTCCGACAAGCGGGGGTGACCACGGCGGGCCACGTGGGGGTGCCTGGGTCAGGGAGCGGACGACGCGACAGGCGTGAGAGAGGGCTCTGGTGCTGGTCAGGGGGCCTCTGGGGGGCGTGCAGAGAAGCAGATACGCCCCTCTGGTGGCTGCAGCGGAGGGAGCACCTGTCCCAGGGAGCGGCAGTGGAGGGAGGGTGGCTTTGTCCTTAGGCTGGTCGGGGCCACTCCAGGCCGGCCACACGATTGAGTGTGGTCCCAACAGGTTACCGCAAAGGAAAAGCATCTGTTCGGAATGCAGCGCCATGCCGTGGGATGTTGATAGTGGGGAGGCGTTAGGGGGGTGGGCACAGGGAGCATACAGGAACTCTTGGTGTTCAGTTTTGTTGTGAACTGGTTCAAAATCATCTGTTGAGAAACCACAGAAATCCACTTTGCATCAAGGTGGCTTCTTCAGGGCCGCCTGGGTGGCTCAGTCAGTTGAGCATCCGATTTCAGCTCAGGTTCATGAGTTTCAGTCCCACGTTGGGCTGTCGGCTCAGCCTGCTTTGGATCGTCCGTCCCCTTCTCTCTGCCCCTAGCCCACTCATGCTTGCTCTCTCAAAAATGAAGAGACGTTAAAAAAAAAAAAAAAAGGCTAAGGCAACTTGACTGTGAAAGAGAGCACAGACTGCCCCTTGGGCTCAACAAGAGAGGCACAGCAAGAGCAGAGGCTGGCCCTTCTCCGGGAAGCCATGGAAGGATGCTCCACATTTGTGTGCCCTTCTTCCAGAACCTCTCGGCAGAGTGTGACACGACAGCAGGGTCTCCTGGTTTCTCAGAGCCCTTCACAGCCACCGTTACAGGCAGCGGACCCTTTTGGGGGGCATTTTTGACACAGCGGCGCCACCAAGGAGAGAACGACAGAGGTGCAGGGAGATGCGGGGACTCTTACCAGCTGACCTTCTCCCTTAATGTCTTTGTGTCTCTCCCTCCGTGCCAGACAGACCGAGAACCAAAGGTGTGCTCAGGAGAGAGGGAGGACTGGGAGCCTTGAGCCTCCGGGCACCCCCCACGTGGTAAAGCCACAGACGTGTCTGCAATAATGTGGCACCGGGGCGTGGAGAGGGTACTAAGCAAGGATTACACACAGTGCTCATGCTGTCAGATGAACTTTCAGAGTTCAGAAGTGAATTCAATCTCAATACGGGAATGTGCCTTAGTTTCTTGTCCATAAAGCTGTGTTCAAAAGTTGAGATCAGAGGTTAGCAAACCTTTTTTTTTTTTTTTTTTTTTAAAAGGCCAGATATAAATATTTTAGGCTTTATGTCTCCTACATCCTGTCACAGCTATTCCTTTGTACCACTGGAGGACAAAGGCAGCCTGGGATGAGATGTGAAGGAACGGGCGTGGCTGCGTCCAGAAGTTTCTAAAAACAGGCAGGCGGCCAGATGGGGCCCACTTTCCCCCGATCTAGACAATGGTGCACAGTCGTGTACTGCTGAGAAAACAACCCTGAGGTGTCGTAAAAGGTTATTATTCTGCACGTTCATTGTATGTTTACCATTTGGCTGTTCAGGTTTATCCTTTCGGGGTTTGTGGGAGTCCATGCCCCGAACAGGCGTCACCACATGGTCGGGCCCAAATACTTATTAAACGTGAGGCTTTCTGGTGCCGAGTCCACTGCAGTGCCGCCCCTGCCCGCACACGGTCTGTCTTCACTTTGATCTTGAAATAACTGGTGTTTTGAACCTTGACAGGAGGTGTCCCTCCAGGACGTCCGCAAAGAAATCAGCTTCTGCCACAAGGTGAAGCTGCCCATCATCGGAGTGGTGGAGAACATGAGTGTTTTCGTCTGCCCCAAGTGCAAGGTGGGAATGCGGTGGCCCGGGCCCGGCCACCCAGGCCCTTCCTCGTAGTGGTGGAGGAGAGCCTGGGACACGGTTTCTGTGACACAGTTTCTGCTTTCCCCCTCATTTTGGGAAGTGGGATCATACACACACAAAATACTGCTGATTTAAGGAAAACTCTGCTGGGGTGGTTACTGTTTCATATTCAAACAGCCATTTTTTAAAGTTGCTTTAAAATGTCCAGTTTTAATTCTGAAAACAAAGTCCTAACTCTTCCCTTTTAACTTGCCTCCTAGAAAGAGTCTCAGATATTCCCACCAACGACGGGGGGCGCGGAGGTCTTGTGCCAGGACCTGAAGATCCCTCTCCTCGGAAAAGTGCCTCTGGACCCACACATAGGTGGGTGAGTCTGAGCGCCGATCTCAACTTTGTGTCGCCAAGCGGGGTGTTCACACCCCGCACAGCCGCGACCGTGGACCGTGGGGCCACAGCTGAAGGGCCTGCTCTCAGGTGCTCACCTCCAGGCGAGGGAAACCGTAGGCCCCCTGGGTGTGTAGTCAGAACGAGTAAACCTCTGGGTCACGAGGGGGCCGCGTGGGGCCTGGAACGTGGGTCACGACTGTCTGCAAGATGCCGGGAGGCCACGGGAGAGGAATTCACCCAAGGCGAGGGGGCCGGAGGGGGACTGGGCAGGGGTATGCTGGGCGGTCCCATCTCAGGAATTAGGTTCTGAGGTGAAAGTCCTGAACACAGTTAGCCTGGAAAACCCCTTAGGAAGACTTTCTGCCTCTTGGGAGGTCCGGCACAGCACCGAGGGCCCTGTCTCTCAGCACTAGGTGAGGGTGTTGGTCTGCCTTCAGGGGCTATGTTGCATGAAAAAATGCCCCCTTTTTAAAAAGATTATTTTAATGTTCATTCTTGAGATACAGAGACAGAGCAAGAGCAGGGGAGGTTCAGAGAGAGAGGGAGACACAGAATCCGAAGCAGGCTCCAGGTTGCGAGCTATCAGCACAGAACCCGACGCGGGGCTCCAACTCACAGACCGCGAGATTGCGACCTGAGCTCAAGTGGGACACTTCACCCACTTGAGCCACCATGTGCCCCACAAATGCCCCGTTTTTAATGCCAGAGTCCCGCGCATCCCCTCTAGACAACCCCGTGAGCGGCAGTGAGCCTGGAGGAGGGAATGGTGGACCCCATCCCCATTGTGTGTTCACTGTTGCTAAGTGGCATGGTGGGGAGGGCAGTCCACACCTTTTAAGTTATACCTGCCTCCACATTTGTTTCCCGGGGACCACAGAGTTGAACTTGGGTATGTCGGCTGTGCCGGGGACGTGCAGAAGCCGTGGGGTGGGAGCACGAGCAGAGGGGCCTGGGCCTGCAGGAAGCCAAGGGGCGAAGGCTGGAAGGCAGGCTGGAGCCCAGGTGTGGACAGCTTTGCAGCCAAGCTTGGCTGCTGGGCCTGCAGCAGTTGGGAAATGAGAATCAGACCCTGAGCCAGGGCACAGGGGCGAGTGCTGAGAGGGACACCTGCAGGCGGCTCTGCAGGGGAGTGGGGAGGAGGGTAGGACTTGCCTGGGGCTGGGCGTTGCCATGTGGAGGAAGGGACGTGCAGGAGAGGGAAGGGGACAGGACTTGATGGTTGGGGAGAAAGTTGGCTGAGGTCCCAGCCATCTGGGAGCTGGGGCCGATGGGCAGCCATGATGACCATGGGAGACACGGGTGTGGGGAGGGCCAGGTTCCTACTCCCGTGCTGCTTCTTAGAGGCAGGGGAGGCTTGAGGGTTGGCAGCAGGCTGGGGAGCTGTGTGGGCCACGCCCAGGCCTGCCAGATTGTTGGGGGGCTGGAAGGAGGTGGGGCTGCCCCAGGACTGCGTGCCTGTCTGGAACCCTGGGGCCCAGGAGAATATCCTGGGAGCCTTTGCTCCCCCTTGAGAAGCACTCTGTGCTGGGGGCCCCCCCACCTACCACAGGAAATCCCAGCTGTTCTTTTAGGGAGGGGCAAACACCCAGGGAGATTAACCACTGTGCGCCGACCAGGCATGGTGCTGAGTTCACCCTTTTCCCTCGGGTGGTCAGAGCACAGGTCTCCTGCTAAAGGTCCCCAGCGGCAGCTGGAGCACAGGGGTGCTGCTGAGGGACAGGCTGGGCAGTGGCTCCGGGTGCACCCGCTGCTGTGAGCCTGTACCCTAGCTGGAGGCCAGGTCCCTCAGATCCCTATGATAGGATGGGAGGGGCCCGGAAGAGCCTATCCAGGCTCGGGGAGCCCCAAGCCAGTGTGCAGGTCCCAGCCCCTGTGAGGGAGGGAGGCAGCTGCGCTCCTGCCTGACTCCGTCCACTAGTCACAAAGAAGCAAAGTTCTAGCACTTTACAAGAGCTGCTAGCAGAGGCCCTCGGGGACGGCTGCAGCTCAGTCTGAAGCTAAGAGAATGAAGTGTCTTCTAGGGAGCAGTACCGTGTGACGTTACACGTCCCCGAGCCTCATTTGTCGTTGAAATCAGGAGACCAGTGAGGAAGGGGGATTAGCACGTTCGTACAGTGGAAAGGAGGACAAGGCGGTGAGGGCACTGTGACCCTCGTGAACTCTTTTGTCCAGCGGGAGCCAAGGTGGATGCCCGGACACAGACAGGAAGGGATGAAGCTTGCGGTCCAGCCTGGGTGGGAGCCCTGGGGCAGGAGGTAAGGCCACCTCACTGGCCCTGGGGTTCTCAGCCCCTCCCCGGCCTCAGAGTCCTGCTTCTCCCCACCGCCGGCTGGAGGCTCCAAGTCCTGACAGCCGCATCTGTAAGAGGGGGTGATAACAATGCCCCCCATCCCTGCCGGGGGGGCTGCTGCTGCATCGATGTCCCCAGAGGACACCAGAAAGCCTCAGCAACAAGCTCTTCTGACAGGACTGTTCTTAGAGCACAGTCAGAGGAAAGGGGAGCCTTGAAAATGGGGAATGAACCAGGGTACCTTTGGAAGGGGAGGGCCTACTGGGGAAGGGAAGACTTGAGAACATCGTGGCCATCACGGGACTGTGCTGGGATTCCCCAGACTAGTCTAGCTACCCCATTTCTGCCATGGTCCCAGGGTAGCCCGGGCTCATCTGGGCTCCACCTCTGCCAACCCCCTCTCCTCTTGGATCCTCCCTGCACCCCCCCCCCCCCCCCCCCGCCAGCTCGGTTTCCCTGGCCCTGTGCCCAAGTACGAGGGGAAGTGAGAAAGGGATAGTTCGGCACTTGGCCTTGCCACGGCCCACCTAAGGTTGGGGAGCAGAACCACAGACCTGCTTCTCCAGCAGTGCTGGGTAGGCTGATGGGGTTCTGCCCAGGATAGGGGGAGAAGAAAAGAGCACCTGCCTGGCAGGGTCTCCAACCACTGCCAGAGGTCCCTGCACCGTGGCACCTGGATCCTAGGACCCCACTGTGTGTCCTTGGGAGGGTGCTGGGAAAGCCCAGCAGACAGGTGGCCGCTGCCGTGGAAAACGCACCGGGTGGAACGCTCCTGTTCATTTTGTGTGTTTCTCAGCTTTGCTCTTGTCCGGTGAGGCTCAAGGCCTTCCTAAGGTCACACGACCAGAAAGAACCCCCAGTTCGTGTGGCCACTGTCTTCACCGATGTTTTTTCATTTATCTCCTTAAGGTAAGAGTTGTGACAAAGGACAGTCTTTTTTGATTGATGCACCGGATTCCCCAGCTGCTTTAGCCTACAGAGGTATCATTCAAAGTACGTGTGCGTGCGAGTCCCGGGAACTCAGAGGGCTGTGGGGCTGAGTGGGAGAAGATCCTGTCTAGGGTCATCTGTGGAGCATTAGGGTCACTGCCATGCAGCCTCGGGTGGGGACGGGAGGGCTAGTAGGGGCTGGGATGACCCTCAGCCCAGGAAGCCAGGCGTCTGTGAGAAACTGGTTAAAGGAAAAAAAACAAACCTGTGCCGACCTGACTACATTGGTGGGCGGCCATTGGAAGCCTGGATTTTAGGGGGGCTGGGAGCAGTCAGTTGTTAAAGCGTATAGGCTCATGGCGCACAGTAGAGTTCCTTTTACCTAGGAAGATGGTGTCCGGGGCCAATACCAGCATTCCCAGGATTCTTGATCTGTGGAATGAGCCGATGGGAGACTTCAGCCAGATAGGACCATGGGTGAGCGCTTTTGAAGAGTTAGGGCAGCAGCAGAACAGGGCTGTTTTGGGAGTTAGGCCGTCTGGGGGTTCAGCCCTCACCAGCACAGGCACAGCTGCCAGAGACACTGCCTCATCGTCACTGCTTCTGTGTCTCGTGTTCCAGAAATCCAGGAGTTCTGTGGTCTCCATCAGCCAAAAGAAGAGCACCTCATCAGCTCCTGAAACACAAGAGAACATTCAAGACGCAAGCCGCACTTGCACTCCAGCCTGAGCAGCATGGGGACAAAGTGGGGTCACAGGCAGAAAGGGACCAGACTCTGGTATGGCATGAAGTCATTTTTTTAGAGATGCTTGAGTCATAGGATTTGTATACTTTTCAACACACATAAAGGCATTCTTTACAAACATGCCTCTTAAAAATAAGAACCTCAAACCTCTCCCCCAAGGCCTGCTTCCAGGAAAGAGCCAACGGCTTATTGGTCAGGGAATTCTCTGCTGGAAGCTTGTGCAGTTACAAAACTTCTCCCTCAAGCCACTGCTGCCTCAGAAGATAAGCCTAAAAAAGAACCCCGGTGATGGATGTGTGGCTTCACTGCAAAACCCAGTCATGGCTTCAAGTAGCACAGTCCAAATGCTGCTTCAGAATGAGGGAAAAATTAGTCCCCAGAAGCCCTTGAAAAGCTTTTAATCACCCATGGAAACAGAAGAGGTCATCTGTGTCTGTACCTAGTGCACACTATAGCCAGTAATTTCCAGCATCCTATAAGACAGCTTATAGGGTTTTTGGGTTTTTTTAATTACATAAAAGGAGACACCCATGTAAATTCTAGAATTCTCTTCATTGCCAGGAGATGTGCAGGAATGGACACCGAGGGAAGAGTGAATTCCCGTTTCCCATCTCTCTCGGGGCGTGGGCAGACAGATGGGCAAATCCCTCGTTCTCTCCCTTTCTCTCATTTCCTGCCCCCTCCCTTCATGCCTGCACATATGGTTGATTTTGTATGTGTTCAGTGTGAGGAAAGGGCAGGGAGGAGGCCTGCAAAACCCGGAGGACACAGGCTGGCTCACCCCTGGCTCTGTGCCCAGGCCCCCACCTCTTACCTAATGCTTGTGAATCTCCAGCCCCTTGAGGCCAGGCTTCTGGAAGTCCCTTGGGCTGGCCTGCAAGGGGAAAAGTCAGCTGTGGCTTTGTCCTCACAAGTGAGGGGCCTGATTCTGCTGATTCAGGGGCCAGAGCAAACCCACGATGTAACCAAAAGCCCACAGAGCTCATCGCTCAATGTCTTGGTCTAAAGCAGCCCTGGTCAGATTTTAAGATGGTTCAACCAGTTGTAAGAAGAGCCTGGTCAAATTTCAAAGATTACTCTCACGTGTAGAAATATATGCAAAGTTAAAAAAATATTTTTGTGTGGTATTTTTGGGGGGTACTGACAGGGTAGCTTGGTTGATACAGAAAATGTTAAAATGGCATTGGCTAGTGGGCCTCCTTCCCTTTCGGTGTCTGGAGTGCAGGGGTCTGGGAGGAAGACTCTAGTAACTCACCGTCTGGAACACCATCTGGGACAGAAAACTGGCTGTGATTTTGCTGATGTCCCTCTCACCTCCCATCTTACAAAGGACGTAGCCATAGAGGTTAGCAGCTTGGAGAGAAATCCCAGCTATCACAAGGGCCTGCGCTCAGACAAAGCAAATTCTTTTAAGAGCATATATTGAACCCCACCCACCCACTCCCCCCAAACCACATAGAAGCAACTCTGGCCTGTACCTAGTCACAGCCAACCTTCTCTGAGCACTCGCCGATCATCACAGGTACCTTGTCAACAACCCAAGAGGTTGGTGCCATTATCATCCCATTTTACAAGGAAGAAAGTGAAGCCCAGAGAACCGAAGTTGAGCACAGTCCCAGAGCCGATGCAGGGCTGGACCAGCATCCAAACTCCAGAGCCCCTGCTTTTAATTATACTGCTGCTCCTACGGTCTGTGGGTATTTTGTTTTCCCAGTAAGTGAGGCAAATCACAGCACTGAGATGGTAAGAAAACTGAAATGAAACTTCATAACTCTGAGGTGAGCTTATTCCTATTGAGGAAGGGTTCCAGAGTAGGCTAGCACATGCTTTGCTTTCAACTCCTTCCTCAGCATTATTCCTACGCATCCAAAAGATCCAGCCCATGGCCATCGGTGGGGGAGTGGATAAAGCAACGTAGCGTGGCCGTAGAGGGGGCTGCTACACAGCCATAGAAAAGGAAAGAAATACTGATAAATGCTGCAACACCGACGAACCTTGAAAATCCCATGTTAAGTGAGAGAAGATCACAAGCAATCATGTTCTAGAATTCTAGTTATAGAAAGTACCTGGAATAGGTGAACCTATTGAAACAGAAGAACGAGGAGCAGGGCCAGGAGGGAGTGAGGGCAAAAAGGTACAGGGTTTCTTTCTGGGGGGATGAAACTACCCCCACACTGGCTTGGTGTTGCCGGCACCACAGTGAATCCCCTGGAAACCCGGCGAATGGCACACGCTAAATGGGTGAATGGCCCGGTACGTGAACCATCTAGGAAAGCGGTTTCCAACCAATTGGCAGACGACAACGGAACCCGCTCGTGCCGCCTGTTGCGCGCAGATGGCGAAGCCACGCCAGGGCCGGGCGGTGCCTTACCAGCCACTCGAGCTTCAAGGAGAACAAGGTGCTGAAGAAAAACACGGTCCAAATCAGCGGGCAGATGACGAGGCCAAGCCAGAAGATGCGCGCCTCCGCTTCTGTGGCCACGCTGCGCTGCGGGGACGCCTGCCGGGGAGGGAGGGCCCCGTCTTCAACGGGAGCGCACTCCCGTTCTCGCTCTTTGCATGCGGCGGCCACCAGACCCGCATGGAGCCCAGAGGGGACCCGCGGAAACTTCCACAGCCACGTCCCCGCTGCAAGGCGGACCCGTAGCGGACGGTACCTTTCTGGCCTCAAAAATCCAGCGGCCCTTCCCGTCTTCGTCTATGTGGTTCCACCAGCGGAGGCCCACCAGCAGTCTCCCGGTCACGTTCTGGGGGACATGGACAGAAGGACCCCAGGCACGCCGTAAAGAACGAGTCGTCTTTTCACTGACAAAAAGTCCGTTCGTGTTGAACTTGTCCCGGGAGCAGGGGGAGAGGGGAACTGAACCGTGGCAGGTTCTGAGAATCCGTGGGAGTCTCCTAATTTTCAACTCAGTTTACCTGTAAGTGACTCCCCCCACCACCACACACACCCCCCCCCTCCAAAAATATGTGGCATATTTTAAATGTATGCCAGGTTTGCCAAAAATCCAAAGCCAGGTGGAGCGGTCACTTGCATAAGACACGTCCTTCCAGCGATGACAAGTGGGGACCAGAACCATCGTTCAACTCTGAACAATGGGTTTTAACTTGAATTTCAAGTAATGTCGGCTCAGTATGTATTTGCAGTTTCAAGGAAAGTACCTCTGGGCTCAAATCGGCCACGTGCCGCCGGAGGGTCACCATCTAGAAACACAGCCCTTGTGTTTCTGGAACGACGGCATCATGAGCGAAGGGGCCTTACCTTCACAGACCAGAAGTCAAAGGACAGGAGGAGAAGCACGGTGACAAAGCAGCCCACAAAGCTTCTGCTGAACCAGTCACAGCACACATAGGTGACGATGGCGCTCACTCGGAAAAACAGATGGAAAAAGGTGGCCAACGGGTGCCTAGGAAAGAACCCAGAAGCCCCCTCACTGCAAAGGCCAAGAGGGCAGTCACCGAGCTCACTCTGTGGGTTCTGACTTTCCGCGTTGTCCCCAGTGCACTGCGAGCCCGACTCAGGCCGCAGCTCTGCAAACGTCCGTAAGTCACAAGTTCTGAAACAGTCATTAGTATACTAGCATCTCTCCCCTCTCGAAGAATCCAGTACTTTCCCCTAACTCGATCTCAAAGATCACTTGCCTTCTTCGAAACTTGGGTACCTCTGAAGTGAAACAGGACAGTGGTCACTGCCTCCCCACCTGGCAGTGATAAGGACCAGTTCCCTAAAGGTAAAGGTTGGGTTATTCCACCAGTAACAGAGCAGTCCACGTGCAGCCCATGGGTGCAGTCTTGTGTCACCGGGGAACGCGTGTTCCTGGAGAGAGGGAAATCCTGACTCGTCTCGCAGCAATTTATAAAGAAAAAAGTCTGAGAGACCAGAGGCCCAAGGTTAGATGGATGACGAGGCCACCCACGTATCCAGGGCGGAGAGAACAAAGACCTATAGGGGTCAGGCAGGTGCTGGTGGTGGGTGACACGGACCAGGTAGGGGACCCTTCTGGCATGTACTTTGATAGAGCACGGAAGAAACAAGCAGCCAAGATGGAGAAAGCAGCCCTGCAAGGGGGACGGTGGTTGGCAGGTAAAGCACCAGCCAGGGCTCTGGAGGGAGGGGAGGGAGGGGAGGAAGGGGCAGGCCTCCTCACCCAGCTCTGCTGGATCTGGTATTTGCAAGAGAAGCCAGAAATTAAAAGTTGCAACGGGAAAATATTTTTAAAGGACAGAGACTGATACGATTAATAAAATATCACAGGCCGTGTTTCATATTGGCCCATGAGCCTCTAACTGGCAGTGGCATCAGGCAGGCACCTGCTCATTCTTTCCAAGAAGGACCGCACAGAATAAGCGAACTGGGTTCCTGTGTAATTGTGCGGTTTCTGACTCTCAAGGGAACGTGAACTGATTGAGAACCGGAATTCATAGTGGCTTCTAAATTTACTCCTGGTGTTCCAAAGGAGGAGCGAGAGGTGCCAAACCACCGGCCATTCGCCAGAACACTTCTCCTCTGTCCCTTTCATATCCTGAGCTCTCCTGTGGCTGGGGTGCAAGCCAGCCGGGGACATGTACCTAGCCCTGAAGAATCAGATGTGATCTCATAGATTGTCCAGATCTGGAATATTCCCGAACATAAGACCCTCAGCAGTCTCTGACGCCCTTTTAACCATAAATCTTTTTTTTAAATGTTCGTGAGGGAGTACACATACGTGAACGGAGAGGGCCAGAAACGGAGACAGGATCCGAAGCAGAGAGCACAGAGCCCGACGCGCGGCTTGAACTCACAAACCTTGAGATCATGACCTGAGCTGAGATCAAGACTCAGATGCTTAATCAGCTGAACCACCCAGGCGCCCCTAACCTTAAATCTTGAGAATCTTTTAACTAAATGTCTTAATACAATCTTAATGCCTCCACCCTGAAGATAAAGAAGTCCTCTTTCCAGAAATGAAAGTTCTTTCAGGGAAAAAGCCATGTTTGAGATCATTTTACATGCCTGATAATCGTACCTGGCATTTAAGATTCTCGGCAAATATTTGTCGTGCCAAGTCATGGAGTTGAGTTTATATTGTAGAACAGTGTAGACGTAAAAGACGTAGGAGACACCCACCCACGTCCACGGATCCAGGCTAAAACCTGGAAGTTCATGCATTCGAATAAATCCCCTGCCCACCCACTTTTTTTGGCTGTGGTTTCCTAACAAATGCAGAAAAATTCCCATTGTTGGAAGGTTCTGCTTAGTTAGGTACCCGTCAAATGATTTCCTTAATTTATAATGGAAAGTACTATTATCGTGGCCATCATTATTCAAAGGCCAAAGTAAAAAAGGATGCCTCCTGCACCCTCAAATACGGCTTTCATCCTGTCCGATGCAGGCTGTCCTCTGGGCCGCCCTCCAAACCCTCCTTCGGTCCGCCTCTGTCCCCCGCCAGCACTCACAGGGGGAGCTTCCTGGTCTTGAGAGCAGTGAGGGCCATGGCTTTCACCTGTCTGCCTTTCCCTGCCGGGGGACGGTGGGGGGAGGGGGGGCAGCCTGCCACCCCCCGGGGTTCTCTCTGCCACCTCCATGGCCACAGAGCACCCTGACAGTCACCTCCACATCCCAAGGCCACTGGCTTCCAACTCCACCCTCCCAGGCACCCACCCGCTTGCCCCTCGAGAGGCAACCAGTCCTGAGGTGCCAGACTGCCCGCGTTCAAATCCCACTCCGACCTCGGAGCGGCTCCGCTGCCCTCCCTCAGCCACTCAACCTCTGGGCACTCAATCTCCACTTGTGTAAAATGGGAATGCCAACACCAGCCACATCCTAGCTATTAAAAGATCAAGTGGAAGGTGGCACGTCAAAAGTGCTTGAAACACAGATCGTGCTCACAGACCGTGACCGGCTTACCTCAGCCCTCAGTCACTCGAAACCCATCTACCTCCAAGGAACCCAGCTGTGAAATTCCCCTCAAGACCACAACTTTCTCTCTCACTAGCCAGGGGCAGACCTTTGTCTCTGCAGGGATCCCCCGAGACTCCTGACCTCTCCAGATCCAGCCTGCCCCCCATCCCTCCATTTCACCGAAGAACCTTCTCCATTCCTCAGCTTGAACAGGTAGCACTTTCCGCTCAGTAGGCCACCCTCGGCAGGCCAGGCCCAGAGGAGAGGAGGAGGAGGAGGGGAGAGGAGAGGAGGGGAAATGAAATTGCTTCAGATGTGGTCAGGGCGGGGGGGGGGGGGGGGGGGGGGATGGGGGGTCGAATCCTTACGGCCTTGTGTTTTAGCGTAAATCCATGTTCACAGTTCTGTGCCCCACAGCTGCGGTCTTCCCCTCGGAGGGGATGTGGAAGGTTCTCGGCCCTGAAGGCGCGTGCAAGCCACCTGAGGAAGCATAAAGGTGTGCGCCAGGCTACTACCCCCTCCCAGGGCAGGTGGGGCCGGGCCTGCAGCGCAGCCCAGACCTGAATTTTGCAAAGGAAAAGCACCACTGTACCCTGGGCTCATAAACTCTGGCCCAGGAGCCCAATCTGGCCCACTTCCTGTCTTCTAAGTAAAGTTTTATTGGAACAGCCACGCTTACTCATTCGCTAGCCTGCCAAGTCGACAATGTTCTTACCCAGGAAGTATGCCAGCCTCTGCCCCAGACGGGCATGAACAATGATGATACTGGGCGCTATTCAAAACAAATCAAAATAGGGGCGCCTGGCTGGCTCGGTGGGTTGAGCATCTGAGTCTTGATTTCGATTTCGGCTCAGGCCAGGATCCCAGGGTTGTACGAACAAGCCCTGCGTCGGGCTCCACGCGGAGCAGGGAGCCTGCTTGAGATTCTTATTCTCTCATTCATATTCTGTCTCCCTCCCTCCCTGTTCACTGGAGAGCTCATGCTCTAAAATAAATAAAAGTGAAAAAAATTTTAAAAACAAACCAAAATAAAGCTAATTGCTACTAATGGCCCCCCACCTCCCCCCTCCACCTCCCCCCTCCACCCCCCACAAAACATCTGCTTTCAGAAGCTGCAGGTTGGGAGCTGGCTGGCTGGCAGAACCAATGGATCGTGCTAGAAATCAGAGCATCTTTTTCTCTGGGGGTGGTTGAGGGGAGGGTGACTGAGAAGGTGACCAAGGTGCTGGAGACACTCTGTATCTCCATCTCGTGTGGATACACGTATAAAAGTTCAAACCAGGGACACCTGGGTGGCCCAGTTGGTTAAGCATCCAACTTCGGCTCAGGTCATGATCTCACAGTTCTTGGGTTCCAGCCCCACATTGGGTTCTACACGATGGTGCAGAGCCTGCCTGAAATTCTTTCTCTCTCCGTCTCTCTCCTCCTCAAAATAAACAAACTTAAAAAAAAAAAGTTCAAACCATCTACTTTAGCGTACTTAATGTACATCATACCTTTGAAAAGTTTTGCTTGAAGCTCCTGACCAGAGAAATCTTTGCAAATCACCCTAAAAACTCTACATGTGATACAATCCAGTAATCACACTGCTCAGGATTTACTCAAATGAGTCTAAAACTTCAGTCCACACCTACCACAGAACACAGTTATTTACAGCAACCTTATGCATCACTGCCCCAAACTGCAAGTGACCCAAGATGTCCTCGATAGGTGAATCGATCGGCTGTGGGTCCTTCCACACAGGGGAATGTTATTCAGCCCTAAAAAGCAATGAGCTCTCAAGCCATGAAAAGGCCAAGAGGAACCTTAAATGCATGTTACAAAATCAAGCCAGTGTGAAAAGGCTGCTTACTGTAGGACTCCAACACTAGGGACATTCTGGGAAAAACTGAACGGTAGACACAGTTAAAAAAAAAAAAAAAGTTGCTAGGGTTTGTGGACAGTGGGGGGAAGGGAGAGAAGAATACGGGGACTTTCAGGGCAGTGAAATACTCTCCACGACACAATGGTGGATACATGTCATTATGCTTATGTCAAAGCCTAGAAAATACCCACCACCAGCACGGACCCTCATGTAAACAAGGGACTGTAGGTAACAATGCCGTGTTGGTTTGTAACACATCCAAGACACTACTGCAAGCTGTTAATAGGGGAAACTTTGGGGCGGGGGAGGGCTCATGGGGACTCTGTACTGTTTGCTCAATTTTTCTGTAAACCTAAAACTGCTCTAAAAAATGGACACAGAGGGTGGTGGATGGGGGTTGGGGAGAGGCTGTGTCTAAACAAAGTAAATAAAATAAAATAGGGGGAGGTCCCACAAGGACACAAGTCCCCTGTCCCATTTTTTTTTTAAGGTTAATTTTGAGAAGGTGAGCAGGGGAGGGAAAGAAAGAGAAAGAGAGAGGGAGAGAGAGAATCCCAAGCAGGCTCCGGGCTATCAGTGCAAAGCCCGACAGGGGGCTCGATGTCACAAACTGTGAGATCATGACCTGAGCTGAAATCAAGAGTCAGACGCCTAACCGACCGAACTACCCAGGCGCCCCTCCCATATGCTTCTAAGGCAGGTCTGACTTGAGGGGAAAGGTTGGTTTAATCCCAAATTCAGCAGAGATTGAACAGTATCTTAAAAAATTGTCTTGTGTTTGTTTAAATTACTTTGAAAATCATGCTCTGGTTTTTAAAGACTATCTCCAGCTTGAATTCCTCAGCAAACATTGTATTTTACGTTCTCTTCCTTTAATTTAAAACCTCCTCCTTCAGGGGTACCCAGGTGACTCAGTCAGTGAAGCATCCGACTCTTGATGTCAGGGTCGTGAGTTCAAGCCCCATATTGGGCTCCCCACTGGGCATGAAGCATACTTAAAACAAAAACAGAAACTATATATATTTAATTAGATTATAAAATATCCATATATCATATATAACATATATATCATATATATCCTATATATGTCCTATATATCATCCTTCAGACACTGGGGAAAGCTCTGCTTTTCACTGGGACAAAGGCTGAGGAAAGACCGTATCTTTACTCCTCGGTTTACTCTGCCACAACCAACCAACCAACCAAGCATATGAGGTTGTGCCTAGAATTTGCGTCCCAACGACCCAGGGGCTGGAGTGGATGCAGGGGTGAGGATGTAACACTGGCCACGTGCTGATCCCAATGGAGGCTCACTGTTCTCTGTACTTTTATGTAAATTAAAATTAAAAAGTAGAAAAAGAAATCAGAGGCAACCTCAACTTTGCATTGAGACAAGAATAAACCAAGCCCACGAATTGATATTCTGGGGGTTATCTGTGGTCACAATAAAAATCCAGACCTAAAAATCCCCAACTGAGTAATTGACCATTACAGTTGGATGCATGAGGAAAATTCCAGAAAGCAGGTCCTTTCTTCTGGGCTTACCAGCTCCTCGCACAAAAAAAAAAAAGAAAAGAAAAGGAAAGAAAGAAAGAAACCACCAACCAACCAACCAACAAAAGGCCACTCCTACTTGCAACATAAATGCCTGCCCAGCCCCCACCCAGACAGTGGGGGCAGGGAGAGCCAGAGAACCTAGACCCACGCTCGCACACCATCCTTGCCGAGTGAATGTACGGCCCTGGCCGAGGCTCAGGGCCTTGGTTTACTCATCTGTAAGATGGGAGGACAACATCTGCCCCAGGTGCCTGAGGTTCCTGGACAGGAAATCCCTAGGACACCAGACCAGAGGGGGCATGAGGTGGCTGTGGCTAATCACTGTTTCTCATTCATGGTTACAATTTGTTGGGGGGGGGTGGGGCGGGGGGGGTGGGCGGGGAGAAAGCCTGGGCTGGGGATGCTCCTTTTAGACATCCTCTGTCAGAGGTTTTCCCCCAACTGTTAAAAATGAGCAGCGTGCTATTTATTTCTTCAGCCCCGACGCCCACTTAGAGTCAGGTGTCTCTTCCGCTCCCAGCAGCGTGCCAGCACGAAGACGTGGGAGGAAGGGGACCCCCAGGCGCAACGCCGCCTGCCCATCCCTCATCCGCTCCCCTCGACTGCTGGGGTCTGGCTGGAAACGTGTGATCAGCAGACCCCCACCAGGCCTCCTGAGCCCCCATCTGCATTTTAACTACACCTCAGGGGACTCATGGGCTCCTCTCAATCAAGGGGCCCTCCCTACTCCTTCCTCAACATGGACTCAGCTCCAGGAGCAAAAAAAACAAACAGGTGCGGGTCCCTCCGGCCTCTAAAAGCGGGGACCCCTCTGTGCCCTTCTGAAACCCCGTGGGCCTGGCCAGCCAGGGGGGCGAACCGTCTGCAGAGAATCGGAGGTTTCTTCTCCAGAATGCCCCAGAGGTAGTGTTCACACCTCTGTCCTGCAGAGTCCCTCGTTGCCTCAAATGACAATGTCCCCCTTCCACCTCTGTCAACTGAGCCCGGGACAGGCAGGTTTTCAGACAGTTGGGACGCCTACACAGATGCGGACCGCTATGTCCTCACGGCTTGGATTCAAAGATCAGCACGACAGAAGTCTGAGTGTTTTAGCAAATTTAAACAAACAAAATAACCAGACTTCCCTCTGGTCGCCAGGGTTGTAACTTGTTTCTGTTCTTTATTTCTTCTTAAAGAGGCATCCCAACTTTAGAGGCTGGACAGGCTTAGCAGCAAGTTAAAGTGGACCCCCAGAGACAAGTCAGTGGGCCCCTGGCTGATCGGCCCATGCGGGCCCTCTGGGGGGATCCTCCCCTCTTTCCCAGGAGAGCACCAAGGCAGAGACACCCTCCCCTCCCCCAGCCACAGAGCCTAGAGTTTTCACAACTGGAAGCCAAAACAACGGAAAACCTGTCTTCCAGCAAAAACCTGCACGTGTGTCTGCACAGCAGCAACCTTCCCGATGGCCGAAACGTGTCCAGTGCTAGGTAGATGAACAAAATAGGACCGATCCACACAGCGGGACCTTATACGGCCAGAGAGAGGAAGGAAGCATGGACACAGGCCATCGGGAGGACAAACCTTGAAAGCGTGAGGCTTAAGTGAAAAAAGCCAGACAGAAAGGCAGAGATACTGTCGGATCCACCTGCACGAGGAATCTAGAGCAGGAAGGTTCACACAGCCAGCAAAGCAGGACGGCGAGGGAACAGTCATTGCTCAATGTGTACCGAGTTTCGGTTTGGCAGACGGACGGTGGTGACGCTTGCACAACAGTGTGAACGTACTTACCAGCACCGAGCTGTACTTGGAAATGGTCGCAATGGTTCACTTTAGATGATGCATATGTAACCACAATAAAAAACATGAAAAATAAGAAGGGACGAAGGGCTAACACCTGCTACAACACAGAGGAACCTGGAAAACAAATGGAAATGCTGAGCCAAAGCAGCCGGGGCACATAGGGTAGGATTCCACTCCTGGGAAACATCCGGAACAGGCCAATCTAGAGGGACGGTAAGCACAGGAGAGGCTGCAGGGGGCAGGGGGACAGGAGAACAGGGAGTTTGTGTTCAATGGGCAAGGGGGATTCCTTTTGGGGGGATGCAAAGGTTCTAGAACCAGACAATGGTGATGGTTCCACGCCTGTCACAGAATCGTTCACTTTAAATGGTTAAAAATGGCCAATTTTACATGATGTGTAGTTTACCACAACTTCCAAGCGAGAGAAAAGAAATGGGGAAATGAGAGCTGCCCTCAGGAGCTCTCCCAAAGAAGGGGGCGTGGGGGGGAGCGGGGGAGTAGCGGCTCTGGGTACAAGTTGGGACACGCTGATCAGAGGTCTGGCCGGGTTCACATCCCAGCTCCACCACCGAAGACCTGGGTGACCCTGAGCAGGTGGCTTAACCTCTCTGTGAGAGTCCCGTTCTCCTCACCCATGAAACGGGGTGAGAAGGGCTGCTGGGGTGGGGGTGGGGTGCCAATCAGGCGTAGTTCACATAAATCACGTGCCCCAAGCGGAGCAGCACGTGCACGGTAGCAGCGCTGACTCCAGGGGGACGCGGGGAACCCACGAGGGGACGATAATGTCCCTGAGGGCTTGGGGCACTGCCTGGCGGGCAGCGGGGCTTCAATAAATGCCAGCTGCTCCCAGACACAGTGCGTCGGGGACTCGCCATTCCACCCCCTTCTTCCTCAGACGGATCACCTGGGTCCCTCGTTCAATCAGGATTCTGATTCTGGAGGTCCGGGGCGGGGGTGGGGCGAGAGTCTGCATCTCAATGAGCATCCAGGTGATGCCAGTGCTGCTGGGGCCTCAGAGCAACCTGGGGGTGGCAGGAACCGGGGAAAGCAACCACCCGCTGTATTTGTCTCCTGGAACTACTGTGAACAAAGCACCAGCAGCGGGGTGACTTAAAACAACAGAAAGTTCTCCCTGCCCACCCGGAGGCCAGAAATCCAAACTCACAGCGTGGACCGGGCTGGTTCCCGCTGAGGGCCATGGGGGACGATCCGTCCCGTGCCGCTCCTCTACCTTCTGGTGGCGTGCCTGGGCTTGTGGCTGCCTCACCCCAATCTCTGCCCCCAGTGTCGCACGGTGTCCTCAACGAGCCTGCCTTCCCGGGGTTGGCTTTTTATAAGGACACCACTCTGCATTAGCAGCCCACCCTGCTCCAGTGTGACCTCATCTTAACTAATCCTATCTGCAAACGCAAAGACCCTCTTACCAAATAAGCTCACCTTTTGCGGGACTAGAGGTTAGAACTTCCATAGATCTTTTCTGGGGGGAGAGGAGACGAGTCAACCCATAATACCCACCTTGGGACAAATGAGCCCAAGGAAGCCAGGTAGGAAGCAGACAGAGAGGCATCTTGCAGATGAGGAAGCCAGGAAGCAAGGTGAAGTGAATCGCCCCAGGCTCTGAGCAAAGAAGCATTTATGCAGGTAACGGCAGCTGGAATCAGGCCCCACCTCCCCTCTCTCTGGCTTCACGCCCCGGAGGGAAGCGGGTCTGCCCAAAGAAGGGTCGGGAAGGCTCGCTAAGTGCTAGCAGCTGCTCTGAGCGGCAGACTCTGCACCAGAACCCAAGTCCTTCATTTCAGCCTAGAGTTTCCAGGCTGCCGCACCTGTCAGCTGCCCCCCACTGAGCCACAGACATTGGTGAAACCCCTCCCCCCAATACATCCACTAAGAGATGAGTCCGGGTCCACCTGGCACACTGTGTGGCCACAGAACCTGGGAGCTGAGGCCAGAGACGCACCCAGACGCTGACCTCTGGACTCCACGCGGGGGATTCCAGGCACAGATGGACAAACGCACACAAGCCCGGGGCATCCGTACACCCCAGGTAGCAAGGAGGCTGTCACAGACCACGGAAGTCAGACAAAAGACTCAAAAACCGGCTGGAAGAGGCTCCTGCCCGGCCACCGGTGGGACCATCTGAGAAACAATCTGCAACTCATCTGATACTTACAAGCCCTCCGCTCACCTATGGGAGAAAAAAAGAGGATGCGATCGTGTCTACAACACAGGAGAATGACCCCGATCGTGTCTACAACACAGGAGAATGAAGGGCAAGAATCTAACACACAATGTGCCCTGTCTCTGTAATGTACACCTGCCAATGACCAAAACGTCATTGGGGGGAGACTGTAGATCACTACAGTTCACACTGAGAGGACTCAGGGAGGGACAGAGCTGAGGACAAGCAGGCATCAGGAGCCCCCGGTGGAAGGACACCCCACCCCCCGCCCCTTGAAACTGGCGTCAAATCAACCACAGCGGAATCCCATCCAGCCTCCGGCTCCAACTACTAATGTGCAAGAAATCTAGGGGGCCAAGGAAAATACTGAAGGACAAACAAAATCCAGACTGGAGGAAGCTCTACAGACCATCAAAGCAATGGCAAAGGGTTAGAAAAGACAGAAGGAGACTGGGAAGGCTATGGGTTAAAAGGACCTAAGGAATCCGGCAACGTGGGAATGTTACTGGGCTGCGGTTCCAACAAATAAGTAAATAAAATTACGAGACAATCAAGAAACTTTGGACACTGGCTGGGTATTTCACAGTATTTGCGAATTATTATTTTTAAGTGAGAAATGCTACTGTGGTTCTGCTTTTAAAAATTACCTCTCTCGGGGCACCTGGGTGGCTCAGTCGGTTAAGCGTCTGCCTCTTGATTTCAGCTCAGGTCACAATCTCACAGTTCATGGGATCGAGCCCCACGTCAGGCTGTGCACTGACAGTGCAGAGCCTGCTTGGCATTCTCTCTCCCTCTTTCTCTGCCCCTCCCCTGCATGCACTCTGGCCCTCTCTCTCAAAATAAATAAACTTAAAAAAAAAAAAAAGAAAAAGAAAATGTCCTTTAAAAACTAAAAATAAAAATGAGTTTTCTTTTAGAGAGAACATATCAAATTATGCTTGAAGTGACGTGATGTGATGTCTGGAGTTTGCTTCAAAATAACCAGGGGAGGGGCGCCTGGGTGGCGCAGTCGGTTGAGCGTCCGACTTCAGCCAGGTCACGATCTCGCGGTCCGTGAGTTCGAGCCCCGCGTCGGGCTCTGGGCTGATGGCTCGGAGCCTGGAGCCTGTTTCCGATTCTGTGTCTCCCTCTCTCACTGCCCCTCCCCCGTTCATGCTCTGTCTCTCTCTGTCCCAAAAATAAATAAAAAACGTTGAAAAAAAAAAAAAATTCAAAATAACCAGGGGATAATTCAAAGAACTGGCCATGAGTTTATCATTCCTGAAGCTGAGTGTTGGGTCCATGGGGTTCATGATTTTATTCTATGTGGTGTGTGTGTTTGGAACTCTCTATAATATATATATATATGCACATAATTTTTTTTTTTTAAGTAGGCAGGGAAGTAGATGACTGCCTTGCAAATTTCAGTTCTCCTATTTACTGTGTGACCTTAGACAAGTGACTCTACCTTCCTGGTCCAGCTTCCTCCACCGAAAAATGGTGATAATCATATCTACTTCATACCAATGCCTGGAGCCCGGGGGGCACTCTGTGCCCACGTGCACGTCCATTCCTTCTTTGGGCTGGGCTCTGTAAGTACCCAGCCTCTGAGATGTTCCCCAGTGATCCCAATCTCCTGGTGTTCACACCCTTGTATAGTCACCTCCCACAGTGAACCAGGGCTGGTCTGCATGACTGATAGAATATACTACAAATGACTGTATGTCACTTCTGAGATTGGTCACTTTCTCTTGCTCTCTTCCTCTCTCTCCCTGGGAGAGCCAGCTGTCTTCTGTTGTCAGCACTATGGAGAGGCCCACATGGCAAGGAGCTGAGGCGCCCAACCAACAGCCATGTGAAGGTGCCATCTTGGAAGTGGCTCCTCCAGCCCCAGTTGGGCCTTCAGATGACCTCAGCCTTGGCTAATCACTTGAGACCCAGAACCAGAACCACTCAGCTAAGCTGCTCCCACACTGCTGACCTTCACAGTGTGAGATAATAAATGTTTGCTGTCTGAACCCGCTAAGTCTGACGTAATTTGTTATGCAGCAGGAGCTAACTGATACAGGCTCTAATGTTGAAGAGTTTTAACTGTAACCCACGTTATGTTTTGTCAGGTGGTTTCAAAGGGAGGAAGGACAAGGAGAGTCAGGTTCCTCTAAGAATCCAGGTGGTAAAATGAAGGGTCCCAGGCTTACTTGGAGAGAGGTGGGGGTAGGGGGATGAGGCCGTGGGGGCAGATGCTGTTACGCTCACCTCTTTTAAATGGGAGACCTAGAGTTATTAACCAAAGGAGAGAAAGGACTGATTTTCCAGAAGGCTGGAGTAGAAGCCAGCACAAAGGTATTTTAGAGCAGGTGGCAGGCACCTCAGAGAGGTCGAACAAGGTAAGAAATCTGTATTGTTATTTGTTTTTACCCTGGATCTGAGTGGGGTGCTTTCGTTGGGCACTGAAAATAGAAAGCAGAATTCACCTAACTCACCCATGTATGTGCTTTTATTTCTCAAGAGCTACTAGATTTGGCCAGAAAGGGCAGCATTTGAAGGCATCAAATGTTAGCTATTGTGTGAGGTTGGGTCTCTTGCCTGAATCTTGGAAGCTTCAGCTGCCTCATCCACAAAATGGAGAGAATCCGGTCTTTCCTTCCATTTTGGCCTTTTTAAAAAAATTTTTTTATTGTTTTTATTTATTTTTGAGACAGAGAGAGACAGAGCATGAGCAGGGGATGGCGAGAGAGAGAGGGAGAAACAGAATCCGAAGCAGGCTCCAGGCCCTGAGCTGTCAGCACAGAGCCCGACGCGGGGCTCAAACGCACGGACTGTGAGATCATGACCTGAGCAGAAGTCGGACGCCCAACCGACTGAGCCACCCAGGCGCCCCCATTTTGGCCATTTTAACGTTTCTGCAATCAGGACGTACACACGAATGGACGCAATCATTAACGTGGTATTCATTTCTTGCCCCACACCCCCAACAGCTATAACTGAACGTGCATCTTACAGCACCTTGGAAACAAAGGCTGTGGGTGGTAGGGCCCAACTTGTAGGTTATTTAATGGGAGAACAGAAATCATATTAATTCATATTAATGAACTTAACTGTTAATTCATTCAGCAGATACCAAATCACCAGCACGGCCTGTGGGAGCCCTGTTAAACTGGGTTCTTTAGAATTTGTGTGACATTTCAAAACATACCTGTTCTTTCTGGCAACAAAAGAATTTGCCACATGCAGACAGACTGGTTTCTGCATCCAGATTTGGAACCGGTTCCTCTCTAAGGAACCCTGGGTTCTTTGGTGAATAGAACCAAAGACCATTCTGGGGGCTGGGGTGCAGCTCAGAGGTGGGGGAGGGCAAAAAATGCCATTTCTGGGCCACCTATTCAATAGTAACAGAGCTTGAGAGGTGCCTGGGTGGCTCGGTCGGTTAAGCATCTGCCCCTCGATTTTGGCTCAGGTCACAATCTCACAGCTGGTGAGCTCAAGCCCCACATGGGACTCTGTGCTGATAGTGCAGAGCCTGCTTGGGATTCTGTCTCCCCTTCTCTCCGGTCTCTCTGTCGTCTGTCTCTCCCTCCCTCTGCCCTTCTCTTCTGCTCGTATGCGTGCTCTCTCTCTAAAATAAAAAATTAAAAAAAGAAAGGCTAGGAATATTCCAGAATAACTAAATGCAGTGGGTAATCCTGGGTTGGTATGCATACACACCTACACACACACACACACACACACACACACACACACACACAGCAAAGTATTAACAGCTGGTAAACCCAGGTCAAGGGCATGTGTTAGTTCTCTGTACTGTTCTTGCTTTCTGATAAGTTTGAATTTATTTCAAAGTAGAAAGGTTTTTAAGTCCTTTTCAGGATGTTGATTCAAAATATTTTCTTTAAAAATTTTTTTCATGTTTATTTATTTTGAGAGTAAGAGAGAGAGAGAGACAGAGCACAAGCAGGGGAGGGGCAGAGAGGGAGGGCGAGAATCCCAAGCAGGCTCTGCACTGTCAGCCTGACGTGGGGCTTGATTTCACAAACTGTGAGCTCACAACCTGAACCAAAATTAAGAGCCAGTCGCTTAACTGACTGAGCCACCCAGGTGCCCCCAAAATATTATTTTCTATCAACATATGCTGTTGCTGTGTTTTATGATTTCTTCATCTGGGGCCCACAAACCATCACATCGAGAGCAGTTAAGTTTCGTCACTGCTGCGCATGTGTATGTATGCAGGTGTTTGTGGGTCAATTTGGTGCCCAAACAATGACTAATGCTACAATGAAAACTGTAGTTTAAGTTGTCCAAGGACATGGAATTAAACTTGCAATCAACATACAAATGTTTTGAACTGATCTTCAAAATTGTTTAAGAAATAAGTAATTTTTAGAGGCGCCAGGGTGGCTCAGCGATTAAGCATCCGACTTCGGCTCAGGTCATGATCTCACAGTCCATGAGTTCGAGCCCCACGTCGGGCTCTGTGCGGACAGCTCGCAGCCTGGAGCCTGCTTCGGATTCTGTGTCTGCCTCGCTCTCTGCCCCTCCCCCGCTCACGCTCCGTCTCTCTCCCTCTCTCAAAAATGAATAAACATAAAAAAATGTATAAATAAACAAGTAAATAAATAGGTAAAATCAAACTCATTTAAAATACTTTCCTGGCCTAAGAGAGTATGTCAGAGGCTTGGAATCAGTACCCCTGACTATTCCTCTGCAATTTCGATTGTAAAGTACTTTAAAATCCAGGGCAGAGAGTCGTATGTATTGCAACGCAGGAAGAAGGTCAGGATCTGCTACCACGAGCTGTGGCTGCGTCTGAGTCACCCTGAAAGTACCTTGCTCCTGTAATGAGTGAGGAGTGACTAGGCCGCCCCGGGACACCCAAGGCTGAGCCCCGGTGTGAGAGGATTTCCTCAGGGCTGCGGAAGGGCCAGCCCCAGAGCTGGCCCATCACATTCTCACCCAGACCCACTGAGTTGGTCTCTACTAAGGAAATTCACGAGCACCACCTGGCAAAATTGAGGGCTAAGCTTGGTATCTGTACCCACCCTCCCGTGCCGAAGACAGTGGGCACACTCCCTATCATCCACAAAGGGACAACCGAGAAAAATCTCCCGAGGGGCCTGGGACACAGAAAAGCTTTGCTGCCGGAGGTTTCCACACCCATATCCACAGGGACTGAGTCGGCATCTTCAGGGATGGGGCCTGAGGACCCGAAGTCTTGCCCCTTCTTTGAGGTCCCCGGAGATGCTGATGAAGTTGGGACCCCGAGACTCCAAGACCTGCATCTAAGCTCCCCACCCCACCGCTTCCAACCATGTCTCTCTGACCTTGGACTCCCACCCCTGGAGCTGAAAGAATCTGCACAAAGGTCCATCTGAGCCAAGTCCCCAAGTGTGTGCCTGGAGTTCAGCCAGTCCAGGCCACCAGCAACTTCCACTCTGGCCCCTTCACCAGCCTCTTAACACATCTCGCTGCTTCCACCCTTGCCCTATGGCCACATGCCAGTCACAGGCAACTTTCTCAAGCGTCGGTCAGATCACACCATCCCCTCCCTGCTCAAATCTCTACAAAGATCGCCCATCAGACGCAGATGAAATTCCAAATTCGCCACTGGGCTCTTCAAAGCCTCACATGTCCATCCCCCTAATCAATCTCCAACTGTCTCTCCCTCTCACTCCTCACTTCCTACATTGCTGGCTTTCCCTTCCTGGGACTATCCCTCTCTAAAGTTTCTTTGTTTAATAGATACTTGCTTAGATGGTCACTGCCTTCTCCTTAGTTAAAATGTCAGTTCCGTGAGGACCAGAACCAGGCCTGTCTGGTTTTCTCTGTGACCCCCAGCACAGTGTTCAGCACACAGAGGCTCTAGAAAGTTTCTGTTGATTTAACGAACAAATGAAGTGCGCGCAAGAATAAACCAGTGGTTCTCAAAAGGGAAGTCATTTTGCTCCTTTTGCAAAAGCAATAAATATCTGGAGACATTTTCGGTTGCCCCAACTCGGGGACCGCTACGATCCAGTGGGGTAGTGGCCAAGAAACGCTGCTACGGTGCACAAGACAGTCCTCTCAACAAAGAATGTCAGGCCCTGGGAGCAGCCAGGTGGCTCAGTCGGTTCAGCGTCTGATTCTTGGTTTCGGCTCCGGTCATGATCTCACGGCTCAGGTTCAAGCCCCGCATCAGGCTCTGCGCTGACCTTGCGGAGCCTGCTTGGGATTCTCTCTCCCCCCTCCCCTCCTCTGTCTCTCGTTCTCTGCCCCTCCCCCACTCACACGGTCTCTGTCTGTCTCAAAATAAGTAACTAAACTTAAAAAAATAAAAAAAGAACGTCTGGCCCCACACGTCAGTAGCATCAGCCCAGAATAAATGAATGAGTGAATTAAATCCTATGGGTCCACACGATTAGCCTCCTGTCCGATATCAAACATCAGAACCTAACCACCATCCCCAGTGCCCTCCCTGATTGTGTGGGCCACACTTGAGCAAAAATCTCCTTCTGGTGATTTTATTGTTGGCGGGGCTTATGCAATCGATTTCATGTTAGCAAGAAATGTAAGTAAGGGGAAGTTATGCTGCTGTTGATACAGGAGTTAATTTCAAAATATGAATTCTGTGCTCTAATCAAAGAGAACCGAAATTTGTCCAGTTCCCTGATTCTGCAGGCTGTTTTCCTTGGTAATCATGGACCTTCCTTAAAATTAAACCCTCAGCTCTTGGTGGGACCTGCTTACGTGTTGTATTTCTAGATGTTTAAAATAGATTTCAGGGTGGGGGGAGGGGCAGCACGACCTCCCCAAGGTCACTGGGGACAGGGGTCCAGGGGAGGGGTCCTCAATTACTGAGGCGAACACTTTCTGGGATAACAACAAAGAAAAACCGAAATTCTTCTCCTCCTTTCTGTGTTGGAGCATGGGGTGTGTGTGTATGTATGTGTGTGTGTGTGTGTGTATGCGCACGTGTGTGTGTGTGTGTGTGTGGCAATTAGAGATGCACCTGTGTTGATTTCAGAGCATTGCAGGTGGCCACCAAGGCTCTGTCTGTGGTCACATGCCCACCCCACCAGCTTCCCTTGGGTCAATGTCAAACGTAGAGGGGTTGGGAATGCTCTGACTCCCCTCAAATGCAAATTTAACTTATCCAAATCCAAATCCAAACCCTAGAGGGAGGGAGGGAGGGAGGGAGAATAACCCAATCAGGGTTCTCAACAGGGGTAATTTTGCCCCTAGGAGACATCTGACCACTCTGGAGACTTTCCTGGCTGTCACTTGGGGATAGGGTGCAATGCTACTGTTGCTAAAATCGTACAATGCACAAGACAACCCCCACAAGGCAGAATTATCGATCCCAAATAGCAATTAGTGCTGACGTCAAGAAAACCCGCTCTGAACACCGGGAGCAATGCAGCACTCCCACGGACACAGGGGACAATGTAACGTATTCCCCCCCACACGGAAGCCCTACAAGTGCTGTTCCCATGGTTCATCCCCAAGTGTCCCTCCCTGCGTGAGCATCTGGCCCCCTCAGCAGGGTGTGGTGCAAGATTCAGACTCTAGGGCTCAAATCTGCAGCCTCCTAGCAGCACGCCCCTGAGCAACTCCCACCAGTCTGTCAATTGCCTTCGCCCTGGAAGCACTAAAAACCATCGTATCCATTTCACGGGTTCGCGATACAGATTAAATGAATCGTAATTGCTGGGTCGGTGTTTGCTATTACTATTACTTTTCATTCCCTCTAACTTCCCCTCAGAAACAGCCAACAATTCCATCGGTGGCTCATTTGGATGAGCAGGCTTTATATCCCGCCCAGGAACACAAAGCGACAGCGGAGAGGCTTCCTGAGAGGCAGAACATTATTCTGCTTGACGGACTGGTCAGGGATTTGTGGGGGTAGTTTTGACTCGTGATTTTTGCCTGAGGGCCTGGCCCCCGCTAACATGTGACTCCCTGGGGCATCTGGGACCACGGGACAGCATCCTCCTCAACTCGAGACCCTGGGCCGGGTGAGGACCAGCCATGCAACACCGACTGAACCCCGCCAACAAACCAGCCCTGACAATTAGGACCAAAATCAGATGTAAGAACTCTGTCCGCGGCAAGAGGAAACCATCCTACTCAGGGGGATCCGCGGGACCCCATGGCCTTTGGGTCTACGTGCATTGTGTAAAGACGGTGCCTTGAAAGTATAGACATAACTTTCAACAGGAGACAGTCTCCTGCTCCAGGGACAGCCGCAGTGTGATGTCCTGTTCCACCTGAGGACACGCCCCCACCCTGGCCCTGCCCACAGCAGCAGGACACAGAAGTCACCAGAAGGTGGATAACAGGCACCATTTATGAAAGCCACACAAGGCGCCAGGGGTCCCACTCAGCTGGCTATATACGTCTGTCGCCTCACCTAGTCCCCTTTACGCAACCCTACGATAGAGCCAACATGATCCCCCTGGACAGACGAGAAGATGGGGATCTAGGAGGTGCTCTGACTTGGTCAAGGTCACTGCGAGTACAGGGTTACCATCAGGTCTTCCTGGGAATGTCCTGGGTCTCCCAGGGCAGTGTTATTTGCCCGCTGGTAGCGTGGAATTGCCTGTGGGTTGGAGGAAAGGACCTAACAGGCAGGCCTGGACTTCAGTGAACCCTGGCTGGAGATCGGTGGACACAAGATTCAAACCTGGGTCTGTCTGATCTCGAGTCTGGGCTCTCCCTATTCCCCGAGGCGGCTGGAAGCCCAGAAGACTCAATCAAAGCGGGTCTGTAACACAGCGTGGCTAAAACAGAGAGTCTGCTGTAGGGCTCAGCAATCTCCCTCCTAGGTTTACGCCCTAGAGAGCTGAAAAACAAATGTCCACAGAAACACTTGTACACGAATGTTCACAGCAGCACTTTTCGTAAGAACCAAAGAGCAGAGGGGCGCCTGGGTGGCTCATATGGTTAAGCGTCCGGCTTTGGCTCAGGTCATGATCTCAAGGTTTGTGATCTCAGCCCCGCGTCAGGCTCTGTGCTGACAGCTCAGAGCCTGGAGCCTGCTTTGGATTCTGTGTCTCCCTCTCTCTGCCCCTCCCCAGCTTGCACTCTCTCTCAAAAATAAATAAACATTAAAAAAAAATTTTTTAAAGACCTAAAGAGCAGAAATAATGCAAATGTCCATCAACTTACGAATGGAAAAACAGCATGTGCTTTAGCCATACGATGAAATATTATTCAGCCATAAAAAGGAACGAAGAAATGTGCAAACATGGTCAAACCCGGAAAACATGACACTTAGCAAAAGAAGAAAGACAAAAGGCCACAGGCTAGGTGATTCCATTTCTATGGGACGTCCAGAGCAGGCAAATTTGTAGGGGCAGAATGTAGATGGATGGTCGCCAGGGGCTGGGCGGGGAGAGACGTGGGGAAAGTAAGTGCTGAATGGGTACAGGGTTCCTGTCTGGGGAGATGAAAAAGTTCTGGAACCAGTCAGTGGAGACAGCTGCACGACCTTGTGAATATACTGAAAACCACACTGAGGTGTATTCTTTACAAGGGTGGTCTATGCGCTCAGTCGGTTAAGCATCTGACTCTTGATTTCGGCTCAGGTCACGATCACACGATTCGTGACTTCGAATCTAGCATCGGGCTCTGCACTGACGGTGTGAAGCCTCCTTGGAATTCTGTCTCCCTCTCTCTCTCTGCCCCCTCCCCACTTGCTCTCTATCTGTCTCTCAAAATAAATTAAAAAACATAAACTTTAAAAGCTGGTTTATGATATGTGAGTTATATTCCAATTTAAAACACACACAACACAATAGGACACCAAAAGCAACAATAACGGAAGTAAAAATAGACAAAGGGAACTACGTCCAACTAAAAAACTTTTGTGCATCAAAGGACACAATCAACAGAGTGGAAAGACAACCTATGGAATGGGAGAGAATATCTGCAAATCACATATCTCATAAGGGATTAACATACACAGTATATAAAGAAGTCCTACAACTCAACGGCAAAAACTCCACCCGATTAAAAAATGAGCAAAGAGGGGCGCCTGGGTGGCTCAGTCAGTTAAGCATCTGACTTTGGCTCAGGTCACGATCTCCCGGTTCATGAGTTCAAGCCCCACGTCCAGGTCTGTGCTGACAGCTCGGAGCCTGGAACCTGCTTCAGATTCTGTGTCTCCCTCTCTCTCTGCTCCTCCCCCACTCATGCTCTGTCTCTCTCCATCTCTCAAAAATGAATAACATTAAGAACAATTTTTAAAAAGACATGAACAAAGGACTTGGATGTACATTTCTCGAAGGAAGACATACAAATAGCCAACAGGCGCAGTAGAAGATTCTCATCAACAATCACCAACGAAATGTCAATCGACACCCCATGAGACACCCCACATCCATCGGGATGGCTACTATGGAAAAAAAAAAAAACCAGAAAATAACAAGTGCTGGTGAAGATGTGGAGAAATTGGTCCTGCCCATCGCTGGCAGAAGTGCCAAATGATACAAGTGTTATGGAAAATGGTACGGAAGTTCCCCAAAAAATTACACACAGAATTTCCTCAGGACACAGCAGTTCCACAGCTGGGTATGCAATGAGAGCAGGGTCTGGAAGATATATGTGTGTATCCACGTTCCTGGAGGTACTATTCGCAAGAGCTAAACCCAAGAAGCAAGCCAGGGTCCACCGACAGAAAAACGGGAGGACTCAGTGTGGTATATCACTGCTCAGCCTTTAAAAAGGAAGTAAATTCTGACACCTGCTAAAATATGGACGTACCTCAAGGACATTTATGTTAAGTGAAACGAGCCAGGCACAGATTCTATATGATTCCACTTACACGAAGTATCTGAAGTTGTCACATTCAGAGGGACTGAAAGAAGAAAGCTGGTTGCCAAGGACTGGGGCGGGGGAAAGGGGGAGGTGTTTAATGGGTACTGAGCTTCAGATCTGCAAGAAAGTTCTGGAGGGGTGCTGCACAACAGCACAAATATATTTAATGCTACTGAATGGTAGGCTTAAAAGTCGTTAAAACTGGTAACTTTCAGGTTGTGGGGTTTTTCCACAATTAAAAAAAAGGAAAGAAAGAAAGCGAGAGAGAGGGGGAAAGGAAAGGAAAGGAAAGGAAAGGAAAGGAAAGGAAAGGAGGAAGGAAGGAAGAAAAGGGAGAAAGAAAGAAAGAAAGAAAGAAAGAAAAGGAAAGAAAAGGAAGAAAGAAAGAAAGAAAGAAAAGAGAAAGAAAGAAAGAAAGAAAAGAAAAGGGAGAAAGAAAGAAAGAAAGAAAGAAAGAAAGAAAGAAAGAAAAGGGAGGAAGAAAGAAAGAGGAAAAGGAAGCCAGTGAGGAACACACACACACACACACACACACACACACACACACTCAGAGAACTTGGCTAACAGTTCCTCTACCTGCCCAGGTGTGCTGTGGGATCGCATCCTCCCCCGATACTGCCAGGTGCCCCCCCCCAAGACCCCCTTCCACAACACTGCACCTCGATGACCTAGAACTGGGGACAGGAAGGGGAGGAACAGGTCTGGTCTCTACCCCATGGCTCAGCACCTGATATCCAGCAGATGTTGGCTAATTATTTGCTCAACAAAGTGTATAAAATCCACACGGTGAGGTCAAGCTGGTACAATTATACCCATTTTACAGACAGGTTAAGGAGGCTCAGCGAAACAAGGTGACCTTTCCAAAACCACAAAGACAGCGAGCAGTAAAAGCAGTGGCCCCAATATCCCAGACTCCTGCTATAGGGCCCCTTCCGTCACGTCACCTCCCTTCAAAGTCAACCTGGCATCCATTTCAACAGGACATTCCCAAGTGATCCTTGCCCTGTACCAGTGCCTCTTAACTTCTTTGGATCATGGGCTCATTTGGCAATCTAATAAAAGTCTCAACCCTTTTCCTAAAGCAACACATAGGAAACTTAGACACTAGTTTTCAGAGGGTTCCTGGACCCCGTGAAACCCCTCCATTGACCACATTTAGAACCCCCTTTCTGCCCTGCTATCCAGGAGCTCATTTATCCTCAAGAATTTCCAGCCATCTCCATATTCTTGATCATCAGAGTCAAGGAGAGATGCTATTTTAAATTCACGTTCCCAGGCCCGTGCCCTGTGGATCCGGTTAAGTAGGTGCAGAGCTGGGCCCAGAAACCTGCATGAGGCACACCAGAGGATTCTAGGATTGGTGGCTCTGAGACACATTTGGGTTCGTGAGCTGTGGCCCCCCTGACCTCTGAATGCTGCCCAGATGATCCCTCCAGCTCCCAGCCTCTCTACCCCAGCTGCCCACGAGACCCGGCTAGTAGACATTCCAGTACAATCCAACAAGGACTTCCTGAACCCAACATCCGTGACCCCAGAAGTGTTCCTTTGCAGGGATCACTAGGCCAGAAACCCGGGCATCGCCCTTTACTGTCCCTGTCCCCACCCTACATCTTGACCATCACCAAGGCTGGCTGATTCTACTGCCTATGTGCCTCTGGGCACCCCCACTGCCCTCCATCACCCCTGCCAGCACCGCGGTCCAAGCTTCTGCTCCGTTTCCACCTTCCTCTACCGTCCATCCTCCGTCCCGCAACTCCGATCCTGTCACCTCCCGGAGCAAAGCTCTACAGTGGTGACCAAACTCTAGAACTGCACTATCCAATATGGTAGCTGCATGTGGTTAATGAAATTTAAACACAATTAGGGGCGCCTGGCTGGCTCAGTTGGTGGAGCATGGAATTCTTGATCTCAGGGTTGTGAGTTCGAGCCCCATGTTGGGTGTAGAGATTACTTAAAACGATACAATCTTTACGGGCACCGGGGCAGCTCAGTGGGTGGAGTGTGACTCTTGATTTCGATTCAGGTCATGATCTCACGGCTTGGGAGTTCCAGCCCCATGTGACGCTCTGGCGCTGATGGTGCCGATCCTGCTTGGGATTCTCTCTGCCTCCCTCTCTCTCTACCTGTGCTCACGCTCTCTCTCAAAATAAATTAATAAATAAAATAATAAAATCTTTAAAAAATAAACAAAGTAAGATCAAATGTCCAAAGTTCCGCCCAAAGTTCGCACTAGCCACATACCAAACGGTCAAGAGCCACAGGGTGGCTGGTGGCTACCATATTGGACAGCACAGATACAGCACATTCCCATCCCCAGAGAAAGTTCTAGTGGACAGCAGAGCTCTACAACTGTGCTTACGAGCCCTTCGGGGTCTGGCCGCATCCTCTGCTCAGACCCCTCCCGGCGTCCTTGGTCTTGAGTCACAGTGAACCACTGTCAACTCCTTAAACTCATGCTCTCACCTCCAAACCAGCGCGTGTCATACCCTTCCTGCCTTCCCTGCTTGGCTAACTCCTCCCCACCCTTCAGGTCTCAGCTGCCGCCGCTCCCCTAACCAGGACAACTGCTCACGCTCTTGCCCACCACGGCATTTAAACACTGAGACACAAGAGCCACGGGAACACCTACGCCCATTACCCCCTCACCAGCGATTGTCAGCTAGGGGCAAGTCTGCCCCCAGGGGGACACCTGCCAGTGTCTAGATTCATTACTGGTAAGATAATACTGGCATCCGGTGGGTAGAGGCCAGGAACACTGCTAGTATCCTACAATGCACAGGACAACCCCTACAACAAAGAATCATCCAGCCCAAGATGTCGGCCATGTTGGGGTTGACCATCCCTGCTCCAGACCGGACAACTCCATAAAGGAAGGGAGCGTGTCCTGTATGTATGTAGTCCCAGCCACCAGCCCAGAGTGGGCCATACAATGAGTACGGATGCTCTACAAGATTTTCTCCCAGGATTCCAGTTCCCTTACAGTGTCTTTCCTGAAAGACAATTAGTCACGGGTCATTATGGCAGGCTGAAGAATGCCCCTCCCCAAATACCCAGGTCCTAATCCCTGGAACCTGTGGATGTCACTTGACGTGGCAAAAGGGACTCTGCTTGTGTGATTAAGTGAAGGATCTTGAGATGGAGGGCTTATCCTCGATAATCCGGACGGGCCCCAAATGCATTCACAAGCAACCCTAGCGGAGGAAGACAGGGACGTTTGACACAGAAAAGGCAGCGTGAAACGGAGTGGAGAGAGATTCAGAGATGCTACGGTGCTGGCCTGGCACCCACCGGAAGCTGCAAAAGGCAAGGGCCAGATTTTCCCCGACAGCCTCCGGCGGGGTATGGTCCTGCCGACGCCTTTTTTTGGCCTAGTAACACTGATTTTGGACCTCCGGCCTACAGAAGCGTGAGAGAATAAATTTCTGCTCTTTTTAAGCCAACAAGTTTATAGTAATTTGTCGTCGTAGCCCAGTGCAGTCATATTCCAATTTGGGCTTCAGTGGATTTGGATCGAGAACTGAAAAGGAACGGCAGGTAGGCACCAGGCCCCCACCCCGCTGACTCGGAGGGCTGGAAGGAGAGATGGGAGTAAGGGTGGCTGAGCCATGGGCGTTTCTAGATGTGGCAGCTGCCCGGGTCATCGGCAACCATGTCTGTGGGTCATTCCTCACACCCTAGTCCTGCCACCTTCTGGGAAGATCTCTGGTAGGCAAGTGACTCAACCCAGGATACTATGTTAGTCTGCCTGGTGCTGACGCAGGGGTAAGAATAAAAAGTTAAGCCCCTGTCCCGCTCTCCAGCCTGCTGCCAACCCCTCTCCTTTCCCCACCACCCTCAGACACAGGGGCCTTTCTCCAACCTTCCAACACAGCCCCAGGGCCTTTGCACCTGCTGTTCTTCTGCTTGGAACAGTCTTCCTCCAGAGTCTCCCATGGCTGGCTTCTCAGCATTCAGGTCACAGTTCAAATGTCACCTCCCCAGAGAGGCCCTTCCTGACTGCGCGGCCTTCCCTCATCACCTGCTGAGTTTCTTCCCAAATCTTCTCATACTCTGTCATTATCTCATGACCATCTTTATATGCCTGTTCACTGTTACTCCCCCAGCACCCCAGACTTCAGGCCCCAGGAGGGTAGGGACCTTGTCTGACCTGCCCAGGGTATGTCCCTAGTCCTATGCCTGGCACACACTAGGTGCTCAACACATTCTGAATGAATGAATGAATGAATGGGTGCGTGAGTCAACGTAATTAAGTGAATTTGCAGCTTTGGGTGATGCTTGCCAAAGCCGGGTCCCTAACATACCTAATCTTGGCTTTCCGAAAGGCCAGCTCCTCTTCGTTGCCAAAGTCCAGGGACACGTCCTCAGTATCGTCCACCAGGGCCTGGGGGACACCAAACAGAGGTGGCAGGCAGGCAGGCGGTGCACATCCCCACCCCACCCCCTCGCCGGCAGGGCCCCTCCCCCGCGGCTGCAATCCCAGGCCTTCCACCCTCCTGGGTCCAGGAGGACAACTTGGGATCCGGCCCAGGCCCAGGCCCCGGCCTGCGCATCCCTCCTCCTCGCTTCCCCCAGCGCTCCCGCAGGCTCCGCCTGTCATCTCCCCCACCCTCCTGCCCCCGGCCTCCCCGCGGCCCTACCTGCTTCATCCTCTCCCCAGAGCCCACCTGGAGCCCACGGCCCAGGCTCAAGGACTCCGCCTCTCGCTGCCTTCGGCCCGGTGGGGAGCGGCGGGGGGAGCTTGCGCTCCGCGGTGCTGCCTCGGTGCAGGTCGCGGGTGGAGGCGGGGCGCGCGGGGCCCAGAGCGCAGCCGCGGGCTGGGGGAGGTGGGCTCGGCCGACCGGGCGGGGGCGAGGCTGGCGAGGGTCCGGGGGCGGGGCTGGCGAGGGTCCGGGGGCGGGGCGGGGCGGGGCGGGGGTCCGGGGGCGGGGCTCACTGCGGAGGCGCCTAGGAGAGAAAGAGCTGTCGCCCAGAGTGGAAGGATGGAGGACCGAGCAGCCGCCTGGAGGGGACGATTCGGGCTCAGAGGCGCATTTGGGTACCACGAACTGATTCTGGGAGGCACAGAGCGGGTGGGCCAGTGAATGAGGCGGAGGTCCCATAACTGTCATATGGGCTAGCGAACTAGCGAATCGTGAATGAATGCCAGTGATGGGCAGCCTCATTCGGCGTCTGGAGAAGGCCAATGTTTCCCAAACGTCTCTGATCCCAAGAATTCTGCCCCCTACCCCACCCCCTGGGCCCTTATGAAAAGCAGATTTCCAGGCCCAACCCTGGAGATTGGGAAGGCCTGGAATGCAGACCCTGGAACCTGTCTTTCAACAGGTGAATCTGCTGCAACCAACAACCACTGTTGCGCACAGTGAGATCTTCACTCATCCGGGGGCCAGACACACTGAGCACAAAATAAGTATTATTAGCAGTGATGGCAGTGATTCCGGATGTTAAGGCCTCCCCAGGTTATCTCCCAGGAAGGAAGGCTGGCCGCCTGAGTCTTTCCTGGCCCAGGACAAGGGCCCTCCCCCTCTCCTGACTCCACTAGTCCCCAGCTGCCTGGGGTGGGACACTCAGGGGAGGGCAGGTGGAGGTGAGAAGCCGTTGCGAAACATTTAGGGGCTTTTCCTCCGACTCTGAGAGTCACCAGCTGTTGCTATCTGTTAAGTTGGGGCTCAGAGAGTCCCCATGGGGGTGAGAAGGTAGGAAACCCCCCTTGGAAATCCCATTTGGGGACAAACTGTCATTCTTGGCGATCTGGTTAGGGGGGTGCCTTGAGAAATAGCTGTGCCTCTGCCACGTGGAAGTCACCCCACAAATACAAGGTCGTGCCACTCTGCCCCTTCCTGACCTGTCCACATCGGGGCACGGGCTGAGGGTGCAGATACCAGGGCCAGACCTGGGGGCTCAGCATTTGATCCCCAGGAAGAAACGCTCTCCCAGCTGGCCCTCGGCAGGGTCAGCCAGAATTTGAGGGGCAGACAGGGAACACCTGGGTTCTGCAGGGAATTAAGTCATCATTGACTTTGAAATCAGCTGCAATGGATTTACCTGGGTCTCCTGGTTCAAAGGCAGATTCCCGGGCCCCACTCCAGGCCTTCTGAATCTCCAGGGCCAGGGCCTGGGCATCTGCCTTTCGTATGGGCTCTCAGAATCTCTGAGAGCAGAGACTTTGGGGAAACACAGACCTTCTCCCTTCGCACTGTTACCGCTGAATATGGCCACTGGGATCCTGACAATTGTCACCTTCTGCCGGTCCAGGCTCAGGAGGGTGTGGAGTGCAGTTTCAAAGAGTGGCCTCGTCTCTGATCCCTGGCCCTGGGGCCAGACCAACCTCAAGGAAAGAGCCTCCAGGCTCAGGCGCCCACTGGCCTCTGAATGGTCCTTGGAGGTCAACACCTGGAGTTGGGCAGGCCAGACTGGGAACACGGCTCCACCATTTCCTGTCTGGATGGTCTCAGGCAGGGGACTTCACCTCTCTGGCCTCAGTCTCCACACCTGTAGAATGGGGCCACACCTTCCCTCTGCCCCGTCATCACAGATGATGCAAGACCTGGAGAAAGCACATGGACAATGTCCTCCTCAGAGCTGGGGCTCAGGAAACAGCGGCTCTGGTGACGGCCACTCGTGGTCATCAGCAGAGGGGCCTGGGGCAGCACATAGGAAGTGAGCCCTGTATCAGAATCACTCCTTCCACTGAGACATGTCTGTCTTAATGGGAGTACAGGAACTGCACACCCAGCTTGGTGGCCCTTTCCCAAACACCTACTGTGGGCCCCGGGGCAAATGGCCCCGGGGACAGAGGACTGAGCACCATCCTCTCCCCCGGATGGGCCCCCAAGAGCCCTGGCTCAGAAAGCAGCAGCTTGGGTGTGAACTGACATGACTTAACTCCGGAGCCTAGAGCCCAACCAGGGAGGTGGGTGCGGTGGTGGGGGGAGGGGGGTCGGCCTGGCTGGAATGTTCTGATCCTTACCCTGCGGGAGACAGACAGCTGGCACAGAGGCTTGGTGGGGGTCACACCTGGGGCTGGAAAAGCCTGTCCCCCACATCGGGCAGGGCGAAAGCTGCAGCCTCCAAGGCCTATCATCCCTAGGCCTGCATTGCCGTGGGTGGTACTCGTTAAGACCCACCCTGACAGTGGCCCTGTCATTCCTCCTCAGTGGGGCTGAGGATCTCCCAAGTAAAAAAAAGGGAGCCCGTGGGATGCCCGTGTGGATCAGCTGGCTGGACATCCGACTCTTGATCTCAGCCCAGGTCCTGATCTCAGGGTTTCGGCTTCGAGCTCCGTATCGGGATCCACGCTGTGTGAAACCTACTTAAAAATAGTAATAATAAGAGAGCTCAGCGAAATGGAACTTGAGGGCAACAACAAGCCCACTTTTTAACATTTTTAATGTGTACTTATTTTTGAGAGAGAGAGAGAGAGAGAGAGCACGAGCTCGAGCTCGAGTGGGGAGGGGCAGAGAGACACCGAGAGGGAGACACAGAACTTCACATTTTCAGCTCACGAGCATCAGCATGTGTGGCGAACAAGCGCTGATGCCGAGGAAAGAGCAGGTGCAAAGGCCCTAAGCAGGGAAAGACCCGGCCGTGTCCTAGCATTGGGTGCAAACTGGCCAGCCGGTGGAGGGTAGCCCGTCCTGTCCCGCATGGCTCTGTGGGCCAGGATGGGAGTTCGGGGGCCACCTGATGGGAGGGCACAGGTGTAAGCCGCCTGGCTGAGGACAGAGGCCCCACTGTCCTGCCCTGACCTCCACGCAGGGCCAAGCATGGCCCCAGCCACAGTGGGAGGGCCCCGCGAAATCCACGCTCCATGGAAAGAAGGCCTGCAAGGGTCTGGTTTGTTGGGGACCTCCTGGTGTCCGACCACCAACCCCATTCACTCAGCAAATGCTTTACAGATACGGCCTAGGCCTTCCTGTTCACCTGGCTCCCTGGCTCGGTCCCAGCCCCAACCTTGCAGTGATAGGTCGTCTAACCATCTGGCCAGCCGCCCCTGGGGGTGGAGTGGGGTGCCCCGCTCGGGCTGCCAACCAGAATGGGAATGTGGGATCTTCCACCCCAGGGATACGACAGAACCCAGACCGTGGGAAGATGCAAAGGCAGAGGGCATGGGTCCTTCCACGAACACATCGCAAGAAAAGAGCTGGGGAGAAGAACCTTCTGGTTTAAAGACCTTTATCCATGTGTTAATCACACACAACGTGTGAACCTTGTTAGGATGTGATTCAAACAACGATGGGAAATAAAGATACTTATGGGCCAGTCAGGGAATGAGCCCTAGAAGGGGTGCTGGGCAAGATCCCTAACACTAAGGATGACGATTTATTTTTTTCTTTTAAGGCATAATGACGATGTGGTGGTTTTTAAAAGCTGAGATAGAATTCGCATACCATAAAATGTGACGCTTTTAAAGTATAACGTGTGGCGGGTTTTAGTAGACTCACAACGTGGTGTAACTATCACCACCATCTCGTTCCAGAACATTCTCGTGACCCCGAGAGGAAATTCGATACTAAATACTAGTCACCGCCTGGCCCCTGCCAACCGATCATCTGCTTTCTGTCTCTCTGTCGACTCATCTCTTCTGGATCCCTCGTAGAGATGCAATCCTACACCATGTGGCTTTTTGCTTCTGGCTTCTTTCCCTCAGCATCATGTTCACGGGGTTCATCCACCTCGTAGCAGGTGTCAGGGGTTCGTTCCTTTTTGGCTGTACGACTCCTTGTACGGATAGAGGGCGTTTTGTTTATGCCTTCATCCATCAGTGGACATCTGGCTACCTTTTGGTGACGAGGAATCATGCTATGAACATTCCCGCCCATGGCTGTGGCTGAATGTACCTCCAGTTCTCCCGGGCACTCATCTATGAGTGGAATTGTCCGCAGCTTTGTTTATCAAGATATGTTTAGAGCTACATGCCCACATATTAAGGTGAAATGATAAGACATTGGGGCTCCCTTCAATATCATAAGGAAGAGGGTAGTACGATGTGTATCAATGTACAAAGATAGGCTGTATGCGGGGCGCCTGGGTGGCTCAGTCGGTTGAGCATCCGACTTCAGCTCAGGTCATGATCCCGCAGTTTGTGAGTTCGAGCCCCACATCGGGCTCACTGCTGTCAGCTCAGAGCCTGGAGCCTGCTCTGGATTCTGCGTCTCCCTCTCTCTCTGCCCCTCCCCCGCTTGTGCTCTCCCCTAAATAAATAAATATTAAAAAAAATTTAAAGTAAAAAGAAACAGGGGAAATTGATTTTAATTGTCCCTTTCTTGAACCCATTCTATCCAAAACATGATCATCTTTTTTTTTAAGTTTACTTATTTATTTTGAGAGAGAGAATGTGTGCACTCGAGCTGGGGAGGAGCAGAGAGAGAGAGAGAGAGAATCCCAAGCAGGCTCCGCACTGTCATTGCAGAGCCTGACATGGGGCTCGATCTCACGAACTGAGAGATCATGACCTGAGCCGAAATCAAGAGTTGGATGCTTAACTGACTGAGCCACCCAGGCGTCCCCAAAACGTGATCCTCTTAACATGTAATCTATTAAATTATGAAACATATTTTGCTTGCTCTTTTTCCTGGAGGTCTTTGCGTTTGGCCTCACCCTTCTCAGGGGCTCCCTGGTGACTTGCAGCCCCCACATCGGATAAGGCGGCTTTGTCTGGGGCGTTGAGAGCACTTAGCCAGAAGCTCTGTGACTTGTTTTTAATTGCTTATTTTTGTCTGTCTACAACTAGAACGTTGGCCCGGCGAGGCAGGCACCCATGTGTCTCTCTAGGTGCTGTGCCCATGTGCCTAGACCCGTGCATGGCCTAGAGCAGGTGAGCGAGAGAGTGAGCGAGTGGGTGAAGGGCCCCGGGAGGGTCCAGGGAAGCGATGATCTCTCCATCTCACAGAGGCCCGGGCACAGCTGAGCTCTGTCTGGGGAGAGATCCAGGGCTCACCCCGGGCACCGCCTGCCCCCGACAAGGTGGACAGGGTCCCCCCCGACCCGGAGCAGCCCACAGGAGGGACCCACCTTCCTCCAGCTGCCCCGTGGTCTGCCTTCCTGAGCACACTGCCCCGGCCGCCAGCATGAAGGACAGAGGCCAGGTGGGGTGGGGTGGGAGGAGCCCTGTGAAATGGGCGGAGCATCTGGGGGAGGCAGGAGGGCGAGAGGCACAGGGACAGCTGCCCAGACGCCAGGGAGGGACCTTGGACACCAGGTAGATCTGAATGTGAGAGAAGCAACTGATAGTTTTTAGAATAAGCGTGTCCCAAATACTGCGTGGGACATACTTACACTAAAAAGTGATTTGTTGTTGCCCTCAAGGTCCATGTCACTGAGTTGCCTTAGTTTCCCCTGGGAGACCTTCATCCCTACCAGGGGCCGGGCTGGCAGATCCTTGGGCTGTGGGGTCTCAGGGGGTGCCGCCCGTGGGAGCAAGGGGTTGACCTCTGCCTAGTGCCTGGCATGGAGGGCCTGTGTGCCGATGCTCCCTCCTGCAGCTGCCACTTCTCGTCCCCTCCGCGAAAGCCCTCCATGCTGAGGCCTCCTTCTCTGAAGGCCTATGAAGTTTCCTTCTGTGCTAGAAGCTCGCTTCCTGCTCCCGTCTGCCCTTGCCTGGCGGGTGGGCAAGGCCTTTGCTGAGGCCGGCGGGGCACACTCCCCCAAGAGGGGAAATTCCAGGCCAGGGGACAAAAGGGTCAGCGAAGCTCTGCTGTGACTCACTGGCCTCCCAGGCAGCGTGCCATCCCTCCAGGCCAGGGAGGAATCAGGGGACAGAGGGAGCCTCTTGTTGCTCAAGGGCTGGGACCAGGGACAGAGATGGTGGGTCCCCAGCAAGGCTGGGCCTTGTCAAGACGCTGGGAGGGGCGCCTAGGGGCGCAGTCGGTTAAGCGTCTGACTTCGGCTCAGGTCACGATCTGGCAGTCCGGGAGTTCGAGCCCCGTGTCGGGCTCTGTGCTGACAGCTCAGAGCCTGGAACCTGCTTCGGATTCTGTGTCTACCTCTCTCTGCCCCTCCCCGACTCACAGCCTGCGTCTCTCTTTCTCTCAAAATAAATAAATGTTAAAAAACATGTTTTTAAAGAAGCTGGGTGAGGGGGCAGTGGCTGTTACCCATCATGCATCTCTGGTCTCCGGTAGTGGCAGGAAGGTGGCAGGTGCCTCCCCCAGGTCCCGTGCTGGGGGGGGGGGGGACCACCATGCTGGGATCTCCCCAGCAGCTGGAGGTCCAGTGAGTTGCCCCCTTCTAGAGAAGATGTTCTCCACCATCATACGCCCCCAGGCCCCGTTTGGAGGGGACCTGCAGACCTTTCCCACCTCACCTTCCATCACTCTTCATGCTCTGGTAACACTGGCCAGACTCTAGGGTTTTCAGAAACTGCAAATTCTTTTCCTACCTCAGGACCTTTGCACCTGCTGCTTTCCCTGCCAGGTCTTTTTGGGACTGAAAATATGAGGCCTGTCTCAGAGAGGCCTTCCCTAACTCCCGGTTCGTGTCTCACCGAATTGCTCAGTTCCTCTCCAGGGTCTGGGACCCCAACATGTCTTGTCCTCTTTCTGGCACTTTCCATGATTTCTGGTTGTCTTGTTTTTTTTTTTTTTATTAAACAATCTTTATCCCCCTTTATCTACCCCCCTCCACCATTAGGGTATTATCTCCATAAGAGCAGGTGTTCCTTCTGTCCACCTAGCCCAGGGCCAGGCATGCTACGAACGTTTGACAAGTGTCCGGTTTAAAGTAAGTTAATAAACAGGGCACAATTCTGGGAGTTGTGCCAGGTTGCAGATCTCCACTCATTGTGTGGTTGAGGGTGTTTGGGATCAAAGTGAATGGTTGCCTGGATTCCCACCTGGAGGGTGGGGTCCGGATCTAGGCTTTTCTTTCTTGCTTAAACTATTTTTTTTAATGTTTATTTATTTTTGAGAGACAGAGAGACAGACAGACAGACAGACACAGAGCACGAGTGGGGTAAGGGCAGGGGGAGAGGGAGACACAGAATCTGAGGCGGGCTCCAGGCCCCGAGCTGTCAGCACAGAGCCTGACGCGGGACTTGAACTCAGGAACCGTGAGATCGTGAGCTGAGCCGAAGCCGGACGCTCCGCTGACTGAGCCACCCAGGCGCTCCCGGATCTAGGTTTTTCTTACACCCACACACCAGCCACACACTGGTGTGGGGTGGGCAGCGTAGCCCAGGTCCCAGCTGGGAAGCGCCAACCCTCCGTCCCCTGCCCCCGGATGTCGTCTAGCCCCGTGGAGGAGGAGCCCAGGCAATCTCCTGACTGTGGATCTTGGCAGGTCTGTGAGCCAACAGGCAGGGAGCCGCTGCTTACGGGAAATCCTCTGCTGAGGAGAAAGGGCAGTGGGTTGTTTGGCCCGGCACACTGGCCCCGGGCCAGATGGGTCAGGAAGCCTGTGCCGCCGTGACAACCCACGCCCGGTTCCTCCAGGGGCAGCAGCTGCTGGCTGAGAGGGAGCTCCCCAAGAAGAAGCCAAGGGGTGCCCATCCCTCCCCCCCCTTTATAAAAAAAAACAAAGAGGACACAACCGTGTGGAATTTCAGTGCCTCCCAAGAGGCAGCCAAATGCGTTGGCTAAGGGCACACACTTGGCCGTCCGCTCGCCTGGACGCAAAGCCCGTTGCCCCCGCCTGTCGGCTGGGGGACATTTAGCAGTCACTTAGCCTCTGTACGAACGAAATAGGGTCTTCACGGCACCCCCTTCTGAGCGCTCTTGGGGTGGAGTAGAAGACTGTTTTGCCACACGGTCAGAACGTTGCCGGCACGCACCGTTTGCTAAATAAACTGCGTCCCTCCGCCTTCATGACCACCCCAGGAGGTAAGCAAGGTGCGCGAGACGGTACCCATTTTATGCATGCGGAGACTGAGGCTCGGGAAGGTTTCTGAAGCAGGTGTGCACAGCCAACCAGCAGCAGAGCCTCACGTGTCCCACGTCCTGCCCGCAGCCCATCCTGTCACCCAAGGCTGGGGTGTGCAGTCTCGACCGGAGGTTGCCAAACGGGGCCAGATCTGATCTCCAGATGTGTTGGAGCTGGACCCAAGGAGGTGAAAAGGACAAAAGAAAGGGGCGTCGACTGCCAATATTCAAAGATCAGATGTCACCATTTGTTTCAGAAATCCACGTTTCTGGTTTCTCTCGAGAAACCGCGAGTTCAGGCAACACGGAGCCCGTGTCCCCCATGGCAGGAGCTGAGCAGGGACTGTCCCCCTTTAGACGGGGCTCACCCCACCCAGCCACGAGTTTGTTCATTCACGTTCTCTGACCTATTATGTTTGCCATCGCTCCTGAAAGGTCATATCGCCCAGGAGTGGACCCCACCCTGTGATAAGGACTCATGAGAACAGGAGGCAGCAGGCAGCGTCCCCAGGGAGGAAGGCGGGAGCGTGCTTCCAGAAGGAAGGCTGTGCAGGCATGTGTTATTAGGCAAAATCCCGTGGAAAATGTATTCACGTCCTAGGGCCGCTATAATAAAATACCACAAGTTGAGTAGCTTAGACGACAGAAAAAAAATGTTTTTCTCACAGTTCTGGAGGCCAGAAGTCCAAGATCAAGGTGTTGACAGGTCTGCTGTGTCTCCAAAGGCGCCAGGCAAGGATCTGTTCCGGGCCCTCTCTCCCAACTTCTGATACTTTTCTGGCACCGTGACTGACCTTCACCTGGCATTCTCTGTGTGCATGTCTGTGTCCAAATTTCCCCCCTTTCTAAAAAAAAAATTTTGTGCACTGTTTATTTTTGAGAAAGAGACAGAGACAGAGCGCCAGTGGGGGGAGGGGCAGAGAGAGAGGGAGACACAGAATCTGAAACGGGCTCCAGGCTCCGAGCCGTCAGCACAGAGCCCGACGCGGGGCTGGAACTCACAAACCGCGAGATCATGATTTGAAGTCAGACACTTAGACTGAGCCACCCAGGCGCCTCCAAATTTCCCTTTTATAAGGACACCAGTCATATTGGGTTGGAGGCCCACCCTATTCCAGGTGACCTTCTGGAACTCTGCTGCCCACCCTGCATCGAATGCACTGAAGGTGGATATGTCACCCCACGTCAGCCACCCGATAGCTGGGCTCGGAATGACCCTAAGTGTGTCACTGGCCGCTCAGTGCCTTCCTTCGTCGACATATAAGCCACATTAGCGGGGACTGAAGCTGCCAGGGACAGAAGAGGGTTGTACCCCCCCCCCCCAATCTATATGTATCCCGACGTGCCTGTCACTCAAGGACTCTTAGCGGGTGGTGGTGTTCAGGGCCCTCGGACCTGTCAGCCTCATTTCCAGAGGGGCTGAGGGGCCCTGGGAGAGACAGGACCCCCAGCTCTGAAAGCTGGCTCTCCTGGTGGGTACCCAGGGTGTCCCAGCCCACGGGGGAAACAGATCATCTGTGTGCAGGAGGGGCATCAGCGATGAGGCTAACTGGGGAAGACAGAGGGTTCCGGTCTGGTGAATCTGACTCAGCCCGAACCTGGGGGCAGGGAGGAACGGAGGAGCACCACGTGGCACAGTGACAAAATCCGTCCCCAGCCCAGCCGCCTTGGCACTTAAGTGCCACGGGCAGTATACGGAGGCCCGGGCAGCCTCGCCACGGGCACCTGCCGGGAGCACAAAGCAGGGAGCGAGGGGGCAAGCTACAAGGCGCATCCGCCTCCCTGGGTTTCTGTCTCCTGGACTCTGCAATGAGAACTGTAACCACCCTTCCTCGGGTAAAGTGCTTCACACGATGCCGGGCACACAGCAAACCCTCGCTCAACGAGTATCCACAGTTCCTGGACACTTGTAGCCGTGCTCGGGGTTCTTGGCTCTAGTTGGGGAGGAGCGCCGTGGACAAGACGGGACCACAGGCAGCTGGGGTCCGGGCATGTCCAGATGGGGGGCATTAACTGAACCACGGCCGCACTCAGATTCCATCTGGAGACCCCACGCTCCTGGGGGCTCGGAATTCAAGTCAGCTTTCCTCACGGTCAGCTGTGAGCGCCGAGGCAGGGATGCAGACCTGTCGGCCACAGTCCCTGCCTCCCAGAGCCCTGGCAGCCAGGGCTGGTTGGACACGGCCAAGGTGCCTCAAAGACTCGTCTTCACTTCTCAGACTCGGTTGGTCTATCTGCCTCCAGGACACGGCACTCAGAATTTACAGCTTTAGCTCGATTCACTTTTGGAAAAATTCAGCCGTTAGCAGAGACCTGGAGAAAGGCCTCCCCCTGAACTTGATGGGTCCAGGCACGGCCACTTCCGCCTGAGGTGCCTGCGTCAGGACCCCCGCACCCCGCTGTGCCCACGGGACTTCTCGGGGATCTCCTCAGCGTCACCATACGCCCTTCTGAAGGGACGAGGCCCAGCTAGGGGGCCTCCCTTTTCAGATGAGAAGCCAGATGACACAGAGCCCAGCCCTCACGGCTCAATTTCTCCGTTTCGCCCTTGCCTGCCACTCCCTGAAATCCTGGATAAGACTGTTGTCAAACAGTAACCAGATCCTGCTGGACTCCCGCTTAACACTCTCCAAAGGCTTCCCCTCGGCAGGATCCAGGATCAAATCTCAGCTCTTGACTCTGTGCGATGGGGCCCGGAAACTCCCCCATCGTTGGGCTCCAGGCGGCCACCCAGCACCCTTGCCGTCCTGGGAACGCAGGGAGCTTGCTCCTGCCCCGGAGGGGGGGAGGGGAGGGTTGCCCTTGCCGTCTCCTCTGCCTGGCATGCCCTCCCTCCACGTGCTCTGGCACACTTGTCACACGGCCCTGTCGCATCCTCCGGGGCCGCGGCTCAAACGTCATTTCTGCAGCCTCCATGATCTGCTTGGGGGTGTCCTCTGTCCTCCGGAAGCTGCTAGGCCCAGCGGCGGGGCGGGGGTTGGTAAAGTCCCCACCAGTGACTTGTAGGAGCTGGTGTGTTGATGCCCCACGTTCCTTACCTGCAGGCGGGTGGGTTCCTGGAGGCCCCCTGGCGGGACTGAGCCCCAGTTGCCCACGGGGGTCATCTGCTCAATAGTGTACCCCAAACTTGTCCCTTCTGTCCCTTGCCTCACTCCCCTGTCCCCAGCAGCATTTCCTGTGATCTCCCCCCCCCCCCCCCCCCCCCCCCCCCCCCCCACCACCCTTTCTCCGGGATCCCCCCCCCCCCCCCCCCGCCATCTTCGCTCTGGCATTGGCTTCAGGATGATTCCCACCAGAACACGTCCGCAGGGGCCTTCCCTGCCCGCCCATACCTGGAGGAGGTTGAGTTGTCGTCCCTGAAAAGATGTGTCCACGTCCTAACCCCTGGAGCCTGAGAACGTGACCTTATTTGGGAAAAGGGTTTTTGTGGATGTCATGAAGGGTCTAAAAAGGAGACCATCCTGGATTGTGTGGGTGGGCCCTAAATCCAGGACCGGCGTCCTTAGAAGAAGAGAGGACACAGAGGGAAGAGAACCAAGTGGAGACAGGGAGCGACACGCGGAGAAGGCCGTGTGGACACGGAGGTGGAGGTCGTGTGTTTACGAGCCAAGGAGCGCCACGGATCCACGGCAGGCCCCAGAAGTTGGGACAGAGGTGTGGGACAGCGTCCTCTCCAGAGCTGCCACGGGGACCCTTGACTTTAGCCTCTAGTGCCTAGATTGGGAGAGAATAAATCCGTGTTGTCTAAGCCCCCCCGGTCTGTGGCGGTTTGTGACGTCAGCCCGAGGGAAACAACACCGCATCTGGGCAGCCGCACCCCCTGGTCCCGGCTCCCTGCACACATGGCTCAACAGAGCATCTTCCTCGGCACGTATCCAGGTGAACTCTTTGCTAACGGCCTGGTCCCCACGACATTGAACATGGGTCCTCACTGTCCTCTTCCCCGGCCCGCATCTCCAGCCCCAGGACAGGGCCTGACTCATGATGGGCGCTGTCTGTACAAGCGGTGAATGAACGAATGACCGACGAACCCCAGGCCAGGGCTCCTCCTTCACCCCTCCTCAGCTCCCACCTGATCTGGAAGGGAAAAAACATCTATCCCCAAATGAACTCGGCACAGACCCAGGAGCTCCGAACCCCAGCTACACATTAGAATCTTCTGGAGACTTTTTCACCAGACCCGCGCCCCGCCCCACCCCGGAGACTCTGAATGAACCCAAGTCCCTCTAGATGATGCCGATGCGCAGCCAGGTTGCTGAGAGACAGTTGGGGGGGGCGGGCGGGGAGAGGGGACCGGACAGGGTCAGGGTTCGGGCGTGACCAACCCTCCCAGTCTGCCCAGACCCAAGGGGTTGTGGACTTGCGGTGCACGACTTGTGGTTGCTAAAACCAAGATCACTGCGGCAACCCGGGGTGAGTCGGACCCCTACGTGGTCTCCAAGCCACCCGGGTGGTATTCCACTCGACCACTCCGGCCTTGGCCGCTTTCAGAGGGAGCGGTCCCCACTGCCTGCAAGGGAGGCCCGGGGTGCCAGCTCCACACTCTCGGTCATAAAAGAGGGGCAGGGATGTGGCCGGATGGCGGGGGGGGGGGGGGGGGGGACCTCCGGCAGGGGGTGGTGACGAAGGATGCAAGGACCCCACCCACTCTCCCCCTCCCCCCTCCCCCATGCTGGGGCAGACGTGACTCTAACCGAAGGACTTTCCCACGTGGCTTGTGGACAGTGCAGACTCATCATGAGAGTCTTTTGGGGTCAGGCTGGGTTTGTTTTCCCCTCCGTGGCGGGGCCGGCGAGCAAGAGACGTTCCGTAAGCAGAGGCGGAGGGACTGAGGGTGTGCAACACTCTGACGGTCGTGTCAGCTGGGAGCAGCAAGGCCTTTCTCCGCTTCCTCCTGCCCTGCACACCCAGCGCGTGTCGGCCGACAACACGAAAATATTGACCGTTTTGCCAAAGGCGCGCATTCCTCACTCCAGCCCCTCGCCCATCAGCCTGCCGGGGTTTTGGGGGGCTTGGGGGGCTTCTCCCCACCCCACTCGATTAGTGTGTTCACCTAGCCACGCAGGTGAAATTATTCTGTCCCTCTGTTAGATGTGGCAAAAAGTACTAGCTGACCCCGATCCCTTCTTCCACCGAAAGCGAATTTTTCGCTGCCTCGTGCTCCCCCAGTCAGCTAAAGACTGCTTTCGTTGGCCTCCCCTGCGGTTAGTGTGGTTCCGGGTTATGTCTTTCCCCCTGATGGAATACGGTCGTGGTGACAGGAGCTGCGGCAGCCGCTTTAGATCATGAGGTGGGAGCCATGAGCAAAGCCGAGAAAGCTGAACAAGAGAGGGAGCCTGGTTTCTGAGTCACAGAGCCATAGGACTTACTCCAAATGGCTTACATGTGTACTTTTACAGGAGAGAGAAACACGCCTCTACCGGTCTTTGTTAGAGCGGCCATCCCTCCGTCTTCTCTCCCGCACGGTGCCGTGCGTAAATGGCTAAATGGATATCCATCCACCGTGCGGTACGGGTTACGTTTGGGATGGTTTGACTTAAAACGTTTGCTCTGTGCCCCAAGTTAAAGATACAGGCAGCCATCCAGGGTCCAGGGCTGGGCAGAAAGGGCCTGATCAGAGATCCTGGGGACTGCCACGCAGGGAGAGGGACCTTCGGTATTAAGATGCTGACCACAAACAACAACAACAACAACAACAACAACAACAAAACAGTGGTCTCCATGCAAGTCCTGGTCTAAGGGCAGACTCTCCAAATACAAGGACTGCTTTGTAGAGAGGTTAAGCAGGTTGGCCAAGGCTCCACTGGCAGAGTGGACTTGAGCCCGGGTGTGTGTGACCTCAAGTCCTGCACTTACCTCCAAATCACGCCGCCTCAAAATGCAGGTTCTCAGGCGTCAAGGCCCCCAGGCTGATCCCCAGGCCCCGGCAACGGTCCTGGTTTCAGCCTCCACTGACCACTGGGGGAACCCTGGTTTTGCGAGGGTGGGGGCGGGAAAGGTCTACAGTGGTGTTGGAGCCTCGGAAGGACAGCCGGCACCTCACAGGGGGAGGGGACAGTCACTCCCGACCAGCATGAGGTTAGCGTCAACCTGCTGTGGGTGCACTTGGGGTTTTGCGTGTTCCAGCTGGAGATGGCTTGTAGCTTCCCCCTAGCCTGGGGGTGGTCAACCGTGATGCTGTGGTCACATCGGGCCGGACAACTTTGTCCCAGAATTCTGTCCTGTGCCCTGGAGGATGTGTACCAGCACCCTGTCCTCCTCCCATGACGTGCCCCTACCCAGTTGAGGGGACAATTGAATATGTCTGCAGACACGGCCCGGGGTCCCCCCCACCAACCTCAGGGGCACGATACTCAGGCTGAAAACACTGCCCTCATTGGTCCCTCTGTGGACTTTCCAGACAAGAACACTGTGGCCTGTGGGACAGGGCTCACCCAGGGTTCCACGGCTCCTCAGGGCTCTCAGAGGCGGGGCGGAGGCGGCTGCCCTCCTGTGCCCCTTGGGGTACCCAGTGCCCCACCTCAAGCTCCTGGGGCTCCTGGCCCATGTGCTCTCAGCCCGTGCGGATGGCAGGGAGGGGGCGAATGGTCCAGGGCAGGCCTGGGCTGAAGGATAAACCCCCTGGTCCCCTGGCCTTGGGGTGGGACTGACCCCCGGTTGCTCATCGCCTGTTCTTGCTTCCTTCCCCTTCTGGGATTCCTTCCTAGAGAAATTACGTCTCCCCGAATCCTTGTCTCAGGATCTCTTTCCAGGACCTTCTCAGGAACTGCCAGACTGTTCTCCAAAGCCTTACCGAAGTGAAAAAGAAATTTATGGAAGCATAACATAGCATACATACAAAAAAGTGCAAAACCAAAAAGGTCGGGACGCCTGGGCGGCTCGGTCGGGTAAGCGTCTGACTTCGGCTTAGGTCGTGATCCCACAGTCCGTGGGTTCGAGCCCCGCGTCGGGCTCTGTGCTGACAGCTCGGAGCCTGGAGCCTGTTTCGGATTCTGTGTCTCCCTCTCTCTCTCTGCCCCTCACTGCTCACGCTTTCTCTCTCTCAAAAATAAACATTAAAAATTAATTAATTAATTAAAAAAAAAAAAGGTCAACTTCATGCATTTTCCCAAGCTGAGCATCCAGCCCTCTGGCCCCTCCCTCGGGGGAGCCACTGTCCTGCCTTCCGATAGCACAGTTCCATTTTCCTTTCTGGATTTAAAATATTCTCCATCCTGGAGAGGGGTCATGGCCCACGGCTCATAAGTGTGTCCCCATGCCCCTTCCCAGCACAGGGGGCCGTCCGCCCTCCAGGCTCAGAGGAATCCTTCCCAGGTCTGAGCATGCCTGCAGGTGGTTTCTCTGTCTCTCTCTGTGGGAAGAGCAGCCAGGCAAGTTCCAAGAAGGAACTGACCGCCTCGCCTCCAGGGACTCCTCCCAGCTTCCACGCCCGGAGGGAGGAGGCAGGGAGGCTGGGGAGGCTGGGGAGCTGCCAGGAGGGAAACCACACTCCCAAGTCGAGAGGGAGGGAGGTCTGTGGGGCCTCCGCTATTGCCTGCTGGGAGTTTTAGGGGGTTTCCTGAGGTTGGAGACCCAGGACATCACTTCTAAGGTTCTTGGTCTCAGCTCGGCCTCCAGCACCCGTACTCAGCCCGAAACCGAGAGCTGGGGCTCTGTCTGGGCTGCTGCCTCTCCTGGCTGGGGTTTGGGCACGGGCCAGACACAAACCTTCAAGGCCATGGTGTGTAGTCTGAGAGGCACGAGGGTGCATCTGCAAGGGTCTGGCATCAGAAATCACAGGGAGAGCTAGATGATTCGGTGGGGTCAAGACAGAGCCAGGTGGGAGCGGGGATCCTGTGGTTGGGAGCAAGTTCTCCAGAAGTGGGGCCTTTACGGGGCCGGGCTGCCCTGAGGGTGCTGGTCTCCGGATGCCTCCGCACCTCCCCGCTGCTCTCTGCACAGGTGGCTGACCAGCCAGGACCACAGGCAGGTCCCCAGCCCCCAGCAGTGGGGAGGCGGGGAGAGGCAGAGAAGGGGCAGTGGAAGAGACGGGGCTTACTTACGCGTTTGAGTCCCTGGAAACCTGAGTCAGAGACCAGCACAGCCGGAAGCTGGTTAACAACGTGAAGAGGACAAATTTATTCAGTTCTGCTATTGCAATCAGGAAAAGGGCCCTGCGTGAACTTGACTGGACTTGGCTGAAATGAAAGGCTTTGGCTAAGGGAAAGGCGCAGAGGGGCGGGAAGGAAGCCTGTCTGGGTGACTGGACTTTCACACTTGGCTGGAGAGGAAGCCAACGGGGCCGCTGTCCCTGTGCCAGGAGGCAGGGGTGCAGCTGGGTGGGAGGTGCCTACAGAGTTGGGCCCTTAACCTTCCTCCAGGACTGGGAGAGAACTTCCTCTCCCTGTTTGAGCTTCGGAGAGATGGCTCCCCTGGTGTTGGAGGAAAGAGATCTCCCGGTGGTAGATTTACATCTCAAAGGGCAGAGAAGAGATGTAGAAAAACCTCTGAGATGCCAGGGACACCCCCCACCCCCACCCCCACCCCCACCAAGGCAGCCCATATCACACATGAGCTTGTTGGAAACACAGAACCTCAGTTCCTGCCCCAGACGCCCCGCCCTCGAGTTCGAATCCGCATGTTAACAAGGTCCCTGCGGGATCTGTGGATAAATACCGCTCTCCACTGTCTCCACCAGTGGGTCTCACCGTGGCTGCCCGCAACAGTCACCCGGATGCTGGGGCCCACCTGTCAACAGAACCGTTGATCTATGCTGCTGTGTTTACTGACATCCAGGGCTAGGGCATCCTCTGTGGTGGGGCTGTCCTGGGCACCGAAGGATGTTTAACCGAGTCCCCTGCCTCCGCCACCTAGACGCCAGGAGGACCGCTTGCCCCAGTTGTATGAACCAAAGAGGGTTCCAGACAGGCAGTGTCCTCTGGGCCCAAAGCCGGCTCCGACTGAAAGCCACTCTTCTGTATCCCCTGCTAACTCCCTCCCAACACACAACCCAGTGGCTTCCCTGCGTCTCTGCCCCCCTCCCTTCACTCAGCTCTTCCTAGTTTCAGTTTTCTGCCATTTGTTTTTTTCTAATTGGCCCAGCTCTGGGGTCCTCCACAGCCATGGTCCTGAGACCAACACCATCGGCAGATTCCCAGATCCAGAAAGTTCGGGGTTGGGCTTTCAAAAGCCCTCTAGGGAATTCTGTGGTGCTGGGAGAGAGATGTTCTTGTCTTCATTTCCATTTGGGGCGGTGGGGGTGGGAAGCGAGGTGTCCTTGAGTGGTGGAGTGAGTTGTTCAAGGGCACATGAATTTGAATCCAGCTCTATCTTTAGTTTCCAGGGCTGGGTGGGTAATAACAATAGACATTGATTCTCTCACATTTCTGGCAGCCGGAAGTCTAAAAGCAAGGTGTCAGCTGGACCATGCTCGCTCCGAAGGCTCTAGGGGAGACTCTTTCCCTGCCTCCTCCGGGGTCTGGTGGTTACCACCAATCCTGGGTGTTCCTTGGCTCATGGAGGCATCACACCTGTGCCTCCATCTTTAGGTGGCCGTCTCCCCTGTGACTGTGTGTTTTCACATCCTTCCTGTCCTGTCACTGGGTTTCGGGCCCACTGCCACTTTAAGCTAAGCCTACCTGGAGATCCTTCATTACATCTACAAAAATCATATTTCCAGAGGCACCTGGGTGGCTCCGTCGGCTAAGCGTCCAACGTTGACTCAGGTCATGATCTCACGGTTCGTGGGTTTGAGCCCCTTGTCAGGCTCTGTGCTGACAGGTCAGAGCCTGGAGCCTGCTTCAGATTCTGTGACTCCTTCTCTCTCTGCCCCTCCCCCACTTGCACTCTGTCTCTCTGTCTCAAAAATAAATAAACATTAAAAAAAATTTTTTTTAAAGCACCTATTTCCAAATAAGATCAAATTCACAAGTACTGGGGGTTAGGATTCGGAGTGCCCTCACTCTACCTGTTTCTATTATTTCCACCATTCTGCTTTCTGGATAGAATAAGAGACATTCTGGGGACAGAAAATCGGAGCAGGTACATGAGACAGGTGGGCCTTAACCGTTCTCCTTCCGGGGAGGTCTCTGGGAATGGGCTTTATCACTTTATCTGCATACTGCATACATATACGTTTACATGTACTGCATACATATACAGAAATAGACCAAAAAAAAAAAAAAAAAGGTGAGGGGAACAGAGAAAGAGAATGGAAAGGAGATAAAAATAGACAAGAGAAATGAACACATTTTTGGAAGATAAAAGCTAATAGATGGTGACTGACTGGCAGGGTAGGGAAAGGAGAGACCGGGCAATTGGCAAGAAAGGAGGCAGAAAACAGGAGGGAAAGGGCAAATTCATGAGAGGGTCGATGCTGGATGACCAACATCTGCAGAGAAGGGGTTCCAGAAAGAGAACTGAGAAAGCCAAGAGAGGAAATTACCAAAAAGATAACACAAGAAAATGTTCTGGAACCGAAGGACACAGAGACACAAATGAATGGTGGTTCTTAAAATAGCTCACTCCAACGAGTGGAGTGAGAGAGCATGTTGAAGATGGTCCATTTGCAGTCGTGGGAGGTGGAGACTCGGGAGTAATTCCTACCAACACTTATACAGTGAAAGCAGAATGAAGAGGGAAATTCACAGCTATAAATGTTTACATTAAAAAACAAGAAAGGGGCACCTGGGTGGCTCAGTCAATGAAGGGTCTGACTCTTGATTTCGGCTCAGGTCATGATCTTGCGGTCGTGACGTCGGGTCCCATGCCTGCAGTGGGCTCCATGCTAGGTGTGAGACCTGCTTAAGATTCTCTCTTTCTTCCCCCCGTGCCCTGCCTTGTGCACAAGTTCTCTCTCTCTCCCTCCCTCACTCCCTCTTTCTCTCAAAAACAAAACAAAACAAGAAAGCTCTCAAGTCAACAGCCTAACTTTATAACTTAAGGCACTTAGAAAAAAGAGAGCAAACTAAATCCAAAGCTAGAAGAAAGAAGAAAATAATAAAAATTAGAGCAGAGATAACAAAAGAGAGAAAAGAACAGTGACAGAGAAAGTCAATGAAAGCCAATTTGGTTCTTTGGAAACATCAACAAAATTAACAAAACATTAGCTGGACGGGTTAAGAAAGCAAGAAGACTGAAATTACTAAAATCAGAAATGACAATGGGGCATTACTATCAATCCTACAGAAATAAAAAGGATTATAAGAGAGTACTGTGAACAAATGTATGCCAACATATTGGGACAACCTCGATAAAATGGACAAATTCCTAGAAACACAAGACCCACCAAGACTAGTACTGAAGAAGCAGAAAATCCGAATAGATCTATAACAAGTAAGGAGATTCAATAAAAAAATTTCTCCACAAAGAAAGCTCTTAGACCTGACGGATTCACTGGTGAATTATACCAAACATTTAAAGAACTAACACCAATCCTTCTCAAACTTCTCTAAAATAGGCAAGAGGAGGGAACACTGTCAGGCAAATTTATTCCTTGAAGTCAGCATTACCCTGATACCAAAGCCAAAGGCACTTCAAGAAAATGACAAATATCCCTTTTGAACAGCGATGCAAAAATCCTCAACAAAACACTAGCAAACCAAATTCAGCAACATATTAAAAGGATTATATACCATGACCCAGTGGGATTTACTTCTGGATTGCAAGGATGGTTCAACATATAAAAATTGATCAATATAATATGGCCCACTAAAGGAATGACGGGGGAGAAAGTCATGTGATCATCTCATTTTATGCAGAAAAAGCATTTGGCAAAATTCCCCACCCTTTCCCCACCTTTTATTCCTTGATAAAAACATCCAACAAATCAGGAATAGCCGAGAACTACCTCAACACAATAAAAACTATACATGAAAAACCCATAGCAAACATTACACTCAGCAGTGAAAGACCAAATGCTCTTCCTCTAAGATGAGAAAAAGGCAAGGATACCTACCCACTCATGCCGCTTCTGTTCAACATAATACTGGAAGCTCTATCCATATTAGGCAAGAAAAACAAAATAAAAGGCATCCAAATTGGAAAGGAAGAAGTAAAATGATCTCTTTTATGTAGATGATATGAACTTATACATAGAAAACCCTAAAGATTACACACACACACACCCCACACACACTTAGAATACATGAATTCAGCAAAGTAGCAAAATACAAAACCAACACACAAAAATCAGTTGCATTTCTACACACTAACAATGAACAGTCCAAAAGAGAAATTAAGAAAATAATTCCATTTATAATAGTGTCAAAAGGAATAAAATACTTGGGAATTAACCAAGGAAACAAAAGTCTTGTACAATGAAAACTATAAGACATTGCTGAAAGAAATTAAAGAGTACATAAATAGGGAGCCTGGGTGGCTCAATCAGTTGAGTGTCTGACTTCGGGTTGATCAGGTCATGGTCTTGAGGTTCGTGGGTTCGAGCTCCATACCCTGAATGCTGCTGTCGGTGCAGAGCCTGCTTCAGATTCTCTGTCTCTCTCTCTGTGCCCCTCCCCCGTTTGCACGCATGTGCACTCTCTCTCGCTCTCTCTCTCTCAAAAATAAATATACATTTTAAAAAGTACACAGATAAATGGAAATACAGTCCATTTTCATGAAGTGGAAGACTTAATAGTATTACGATATCAATATTATGCAAAGTGATCTACAGATTCAGTGCAGTCCCTTATCAAAATCCCAGTGTATTGGTTTGTTTTTTGGCAGAAATAGAAAAATCCATGCTAAAATTCATATGGAATCTCAAGGGCCCCCAAATAGTCAAAACAATCTTGAAAAAAAAAAAGCTGAAGGACTCATACTTCTTCATTTCAAAGCTGGTTACAAAGCTCCAGTAATCAAAATGTTATCTTGGCATAAAGGCAGACAAATAGACCAATAGAATACAATAGGGTGTTGGGGCACCTGGGTGGCTCAACTGGGTAAGCGTCTGACCTCAGTTGAGGTGATGATCTCGCCAGTCATGTGAGTTTGAGCCCCACGTCGGGCTCTGTGCTTAACAGCTTGGAGCCTGGAGCCTGCTTTGGGTTCTCTCTCTCTCTCTCTCTCTCTCTCTCTCTCAAAAACAAATAAACATTTAAAGATTAGGGAAAAAAAACCCATAAAAAATTAAAAAAACAAAATAGGGTGCTTAGAAATAGACCCTCACATATATGATCAAATGATTTTTTTTAATGTTTTATTTTTATTTTTGAGAGAGACAGAGACAGAATGCAAGTGGATTAGGGGCAGAGAGAGAGGGAGACACAGAAGCAGAAACAGGCTCCAGGCTCTGAGCTATCAGCACAGAGCCCGACACGGGGCTCGAATTCACGAACCACTGTGAGATCATGACCTGAGCCAAAGTCGGATGCTTAAACCAACTGAGCCACCCAGGCCCCCCTGGTCAAATGATTTTTGATGAGGATTTCCAAGACCATTCAATGGGGAAAGGACAGTCTTTTCAACATAGTGCTGGGAAAACTGGATATCTGCATGCCAGAGAATGAAGCTGGACCCTTACCTCACACCATATACAAGAAAGTAACTCAAAATGTTACCAGAGACCTAAATGTAAGACTTAAAACCATTAAACTCTTGGAAGAAAACAGAGGGCAAACGCTTCACGACATTATATTTGGCAATGATTTCTTGGATGTGACACCAAAGGCACAGGCAACAAAAGAAAAAATAGACAAGTGGACGTGTCTCTCTCTCTCACACACACACACACACACACACAATCATGCCTTGATTGTAAAAGACACGATCAACAGGGTACAGAAGCAACCCATAGAATGGGCGAACATACTTGTAAATCATAGATCGGATAAGGGATTAATATCCAGATTATATAGAAGACCCCTCCAACCCAGCAACAAAACAACCAACAGCCTGACCCAAAATGGGCAAAGAATAAACAGCCCTTTCTCCAAAGAGCATATACAAACGAACCATAAGCCCATGCAGAAGGGCTCAGCCTTGCTAACCGTTAAGGAAACGCAAATCCAGACCACACGGAGGTATCACCTCACGCCTGTTGGGATGGCTGCTATAACAACGGCCACAAGAAAGAACTGTTACTGAGGACACAAGAAGGTGGAACCCTTTGCCTCAGTGGCAGGACTCTCAGAGGGGACAGCGATCGTGCACAGAGGTACGGTAATTTCCAGAAGAAATTAGAAGTGGAATCATCACGTGCTCCAGCAACTCCATTTCTGCTGGCGGTGTTTGAGTGTGTACCTATGGAGAAAAACCAAGTAGCTACTTTTAGCGGGGGGACGAGGGGGAGGTGGAGACTGTGGCCCTCCAAGGAGAACATTTCGTCTGTATCCGTTTGCTAAAGCCGCCATAGCAAAATCTCACAGATTGTGCGGCGTAAACATCAGAAATGGATGCATATACCCCTAAAAAAAGCTGAGAGCAGGGTCTCAGAGAGATATTTGTGTCCCCATGTTCATAGCAGCTAAGGTGTAGATGCAACCCCTGTTCACTGATGAGTGAGTAAATTAGTGAAGCGTGATGTACACACACAGTGGAATATTATTCACCCTTCAAAAAGGAAGTTCTGACCCAGGCTACAGTATGGATGAAACTTGAGGACAAAAAGTTAAGTGAAACAAGCCAGTCAGAGAAAGACAAACACCATATGATCCCACTTACACGAGATCTTTGGAGCAGCCACGTTCGCAGAGGCACAACATAAAACGGTGGTCGCAATCTCGAGGAGCTGGGGACAAGGGGGGAGGATGGGGTCTTCGCGTTGCACGGGTCCAGAGTTGCAAGTTCACAAGATGAGAGAGTTCTGGAGATGGATGGTGGTGATCGCAGCTCGACATCATGAATGGATCCAATACCCCCGAACAGGACCGTTAAACATGGTTACGATGAGAAATGTAGGGCGTCGCGTATTTCGCCACAATAAACATCCAGGGGGGAAAAAGTAGCTACTTGTGTTACTTCCACAAATGACCGTTCCGTAGGTCTACACTCAAACACCACCAGGAGAAAAGAGGCCGTGTACAGGAGTGACGCATGCACGTGTGAGGTACTAGGGGGCGGTGGAGACTGTGGCCCGCCAAGGAGAACATTTCGTCCGTACCCGTTTGCTAAAGCCGCCGTGGCAAAATCTCACAGACTGCGCGGCTTAAACATCAGAAATGGATGTTCTCACAATTCTGGGGCCAGACGTCCAAGATCAAGGCGTCCACGGGGCTGGTTTCTCCTGAGGCTTCTCTGTGGGGCTTGCAGATGGCAGTCTTCTCTCTGTGCCTCGATGGTCTTCCTGCTCTGAGTGTATGTGCTCCAATCTCCTCTTCTTACAAGGACCCCAGTCACCTTGGATGGCTGACCTCACTGTAACTGTTACTTCTTTAAAGATACAGTCACATTCGGAGGTGCTGGGGCTTTTGGGGTTTCAATGTAGGACTTTGGGGAGGACGTCTAACTCAGCTCATAATATTCTTCATGAGAACATTTCCTTTTGTGTTAAAAAAAAAAGGGGGGGGGTCACCCGGGTGGCTCAGTCCTTTAAGCATCTGACTCTTGGTCTCTGCTCAGGTCATGATCTCATGGTTCATGAATTCGAGCCCCGCGTTGGGCCGTGTGCCAACAGCTCAGAGCCCGCTTGGGATTGTGTCTCCTTCTCTCTCTGCCCCTCCCCCACTGGCTTTCTGTTACTTTCTCAAAATAAATAACAATGAACTTGAAAAAAAAAATCATTCTACCTGCAAACCACATTCACCGCCCCCACCCCCTGCCAGGGCCCCTGGCTCTGCTACAGGGTGTTTGTTGATTGAAGAACCGTGAGCAATAAATAAGGCAGCTTCCCAGATGAGATGAGCCAGAGTTTGCTGGAACTGGGGTGACTCTTTGTCCCCCACGCAGTTCCGATTTGGAGAAGCGCATTAATGCGTTTACTTGGAAAGGAGAACTCCTGGCTGTGGTTTCTCCGTCCTGGGAGGAAGTTTCATGAAAAATAAACAAACAGAACTGGTTTCTGGGACACTTTCTCCTAAAGTATGATGGGTACTTAGAAACGCCACCGCTATCACCCCTCCCCGCCACCCGAGATCACGTGCGGAGGAACGAGTCCCCTGAGACTGGCTCGAGGACTCGAGAATTTCCCAGGGCTGAACACGTCTGAGGCTGTAACTCCCCCCACCCGTCCCTTCTCCTGCCTCCTTCAAGGGTCTCTGTAGATGGCACCACACACATTGGTACCACCCACTCTGGACGGGACAGCTTCAGATAAGCACGAGTTGAGGGGCTGCGGAAGGCGGATCCTTTTGGTGGCACGGGAGAGCGGACGAAATGCTGGGCTGCTTCTCGAGACGGCTTTTCTAGTCTTTCTGCCGTGACATCGTGAGCAAGCGGTTTTGCCTCTCCGAGCCTCGGTTATCCCGTCTGCAAAATGAGGATGTGCCCTGCCCGTCCCGTAGGTGGCTGGGCAGTTCAGGTGTGACAGCCAAGAGGAGGATGCCCTCGAAAGTCACGAAGGCCCGGAAGCCACAGGGCGTTGTCATCACTGCTGGGTGAAGGCAGACATCGGAGAATGATTCAAAGATCACGGTGGGCCTAAAGTAAACTATCAGAAATGAAGCCCTAAAAGGTGAAGTCGAGCAGAAGGGCACGAAACCGGGCTCCAGTCCCAGCTCACTATTGCACCATCTATCTAGCTTGCAGGGTCGTTCTGGGATAGTAATAACTCATCATAATCATAATCATAATCATAATCAATACTAATCTTTACCGGCCCTTCACTATGTGCTGGGCACAGGTGTCTCACTTCCCATGTCTCGGGTGAGCTCCACGGTAACCCTAAAACACACGGGTTTCTTTTTATTTCTGCTTCACCAACGAAGCTCAGAGAAGTCAACCAGCTTGCCCACGGTCACACAGCTTGGGAGAGGCTTACCAGGCTCCCCAAAGAATGCTGTTTGACCCATGAAAACGCTTGGTGAGGTGGCAAGATTCGAGCAGAGCTACAATGTTGCCAGCGGACCAGGAGCGGAGAGGAGGAGAATATGGAAGTAGTGAGCAGTGGGCCGGGCAATCTGAGAAGGCTGCCTGGAGGAAGCACCAGTGAAGCCAGCGGCGCCGCTGCGGGTTAGGGCTCCTGCCCAGAAGAGAGGCAGGGTGAGGGGATTCTAGATGGGGGGATCGATGGTGGTAAAACCAAGGAGGAGGGATTAGCAAACTCCGTGAGCGGGGAAGCAGATTGGCTCTGTCTCAGGAAGAAGGCTGAGGTGCCCTGAGTTGGTTGAAGGGGGGGGGGGGGTGATAACAAAAACAACTACCATAGTGTTTTCTTAATGTTTAGTTACTTTTGAGAGACAGAGCATGAGCAGGAGAGGGGCAGAGGGAGAGGGGAGCAGAGGATCCGAAGCGGGCTCGGAGCAGACAGCATCGAGCCGGATGTGGGGCTCGAACCCACAAACTGCGAGACCGTGATCCGAGCCAGAGTCGGCCGTTCAACCGACTGAGCCACCCAGGGGCCCCCGCACTAGCGTTAACATTAATCGAAGGCTTGCCCTGTGCTGGGTACTCGGTCAAGCTATGTCTAAGCACCAGGGTCCTCATCTGAAAGTAGGTGAGTTACTCACGGTCTCAGAGGGCTGTTAGGAGGGTTATAGGAAACAGGAAGGATCAAACCCTTGTTTGTTTGCCTTTTGAAGTGCATTTCCTTTTTTTCGTCACTTCTAACACCCAGTGTGGGGCTCAAACCCACAACCCCAGGATCGAGGGTCACATATTCCTCCAGCTGAACCGGCCAGACTCCCCGGTGTCGAGCTCCTGCAGTAAGCCTGGAAACAAACTCCCTGCTCCGGGCTTCCTGCTCTCCATCCTCTGGGGGGTGCTCCCCAACATCAGTCATTCACACATTCAACAGGCCTTTACTGGGGCGCCTGGGGGGCTCAGTCGGTTGAGCGACCGACTTCAGCTCAGGTCATGATCTTCGTGGGTTCGAGTCTCGCATCGGGCTCTGTGCGGACGGCTCAGAGCCTGGAGCCTCCTTCGGATTCTGTGCCTCTGTCTCTCTCTCTCTCTCTCTGCCCCTCCCCCACTCACGCTCTGTCTCTTTCTCTCAAAAATAAATGAACATTAAAAAAAGTATTTAAGGGGCGCCTGGGTGGCTCAGTCGGTTGAGCGGCCGACTTCGGCTCAGGTCATGATCTCACGGTCCGTGAGTTCGAGCCCCGCGTCGGGCTCTGTGCTGACCGCTCAGAGCCTGGAGCCTGTTTCAGATTCTGTGTCTCCCTCTCTCTCTGACCCTCCCCCGTTCATGCTCTCTCTCTGTCTCAAAAATAAATAAATGTTAAAAAAAAAAATTAAAAAAAAAATAAAAAAAGTATTTAAAAAAACCCAGGCATTTACTGAGCAACTAGGAGGTGCCAGGTCCTGGGGACTTAACAGTGGACAAGACAGAAACTTCCCTGTCCCTGTAGAGCTCCCTCACATGCTACGGAGAAAAATAAAGCTGAGGGAGGAAGGTAGAGAAAGAGACAGCCGCAACGATAACCGGGAGGGAGAACTTTCCAGGCAGAGAGACTAGCAAGCGCAAAGGCCCTGAGGCGGGTCAGGTGGGTCATACTTGAGGAACGGTAGGGAGGTCAGCAGGGCTGGAACAGAGTGGGCGACGGGAGGCTGGGAGGAAGTCAGAAGGCGTCTGGGAGTTTGGGGCGTCAGGCTCTCACGGGCACAGGGAGGAGCTGGGCTTTGCATCTGGGCAAGACGGGAGCCACCGGGGCTGTGAGCCCGCAGAGGAGCAATCTACACTTACCGAAGGGCCCTTGGCTGCTGGATGGATGATACGTGGTGGTGGCTACAGGAGAGGACGGGTGACACAGGCTAGTGGCTCAGACACAGACGGTGGTGGTGGAACTGGTAACAAGGGTTGGGACTCCGGAGGAATTTCCGAGGGAAAGCTCACATTCTTCATTGATGGCTTGGACGGAGGCTTTGAGGAACCGGGAAGAATACACACAAAGGCAGCGGTGGCCGCATCAGTTTGGAAGAGGAAATCGTTTGTTACACAAAAAAGGTTTTTTTCTGAAAGGGGTTTGAGAGACAGAGACAGAGCATGAACGGGGGAGGGGCAGAGAGAGAGGGAGGCACAGAATCCGAAGCAGCTCCGGGCTCCGAGCCGTCAGCCCAGAGCCCGACGCGGGGCTCGAACTCACGGACTGCGAGATTGTGACCTGAGCTGAAGTCGGCCGCTCAACCTCCGGAACCACCCAGGAGCCCCAAAAGGGGTTTTCACGTTTTAAAAAATTGAGATAAATTCACGTAACCATAAGATTCACCCTTCCGAAGTGTCCCCCTTCAGGGGTTTCTGGTACATTCACGAAGCGATGCGGCCATCCTCGCTATGTAACGTGAGAACATTTTCATCGCCCCGGAAGAAATCCCATCCGCAGTCCCACCTCTTGTCTTCCCGGTCTCTAGGAACCACTGACTCACTTTCCGTCTCCGTGGACTTGTGTATTCTGCACATTTCACATAAATGGAACCATCCCGTATGGGACCCTTTGTGACTAACGCCTTTCCCCCAGCATCATGTTTTTGAGGTTCACCATGTGGCAGCGTGAGCCAGTACATCGTGCCTTTTCGTGGGTGACGGACGCCCCGCTGCATGGCTCTGGCACATTCTGTTCATCCCCTCGTCGCCCACGGACGGGCTCTTGGGTCGTAGCTACCTTTCAGCTATCCTGAACGATGCTAACGTGTACTTGTGCACAAATGTTTGTGTGGACCCGTCTCCCTCCTCTTGGGAACACACTTGAGTGCGGAATTGCTCGGTCACATGACAATCGTGTAACTTTTTAAAGTTTATTTATGTATTTGGTCCCAGTAATCGCTCTCCCCAGCGTGGGGCTCGAACTTGTGACCCCGAGACCAAGAGTCACACGCTCTTCCGACAGAGCCAGCCAGGCGCCCCTGCCTGTGTAGCCTTCGGAGGGGTTGCCAAACTTTTTTCCAAAGCTGCTGTGCCATTTTGCGTTCCCACCAGCACTGGAGGAGGGATACGGTTTCTTCACATCCTTGCCGACACTCACTGTCACTCACCGTTTCTATTGCCCTTGCAACCAGTGAGTGAGACGTGATGTGGGTCCGCATTTCCCCGATGACTTAGGATGTCAAGCTTCTGCTCACGGGCGAGTGCATTACGTCAGCGCTGGTCTTGGGGGCATCCACATGGAGAAGGTGCATAGACTGTTGCACACGCAGAGTTTAAGTTCATGGTGGAGGCCTGGGATGGTGACGTCTATATTGGAGTCAAGAGCGTGGCGGGGGGTCTTTAAAGCCTTGGGACCGACTGGCCGGGGAGTGAGAAGAGAGCAGCTAGAGAAGCGGGATGTGGGGAAATCTAGGATCTGGCACACCGTTGGTGGGAAGGTGAACTGGGACGGCCCTTGTGGAAACAGTATGGAAGTTGGTTCCTCCAAAAATGAAAAATCAAACCGACATAGGATGTAGCAACCTCACTTCCGGGCAGACGTCCAAAGGAGATGGAAACAGGGTATCGAAGAGACACCCGCCCTCCCACTTTCGTTGAGGCATCATTCGCTTCGGCGAGCGTCTGCCCAAAGGCGAGGGGACCAAGATGTGCCGAAGATGTACAGCGGAGTGTTATCGAGCCGCAAAAAAAGAGTGAAATCCGTTTTCTGCCGTTTGCAACAACATGGGTGGTCCCGAGTGAGATAAGTCAGACAGAGAAAGATCTCACTTCCAGGTGGAAGCTAAAAGAGCTGGGCTCGTAGAAAGAGAGAGCGGGTTACCAGGGGCAGGGGCGTGGGGGAGACGGGGAGACGTTGGTCAAAGGGCACAGGCTTCCAGTTAGAAGACGAAGAGGTTCTGGGGATGTAATGGACCGTCAGAGCAACACTGTGCTGTTTACCTGAGCGTGGCTAAGACGATACATCTTAAATGTTCTCGTCACCAAAAGAAATGGTGGTGGTGTGATGTGATGGAGGTGCAGTGGCAGCCATGTTGTTACTGGACAGAATGGCTGCTTCAGGCAGGAAGCCGGCAACCTGGGAAGTCCTGCTGGGAAGGTGCAGGATCGCATCAAAGGCCGCCTTCCCGGTCCAGGAGAAGCCAGAGGGGTTGTAAGGGGAAGGCCCTGGACAGGGGGGAGGGGAGAGGGGCTGCATGCAGGAGGAGCTGGTGCCCAGGGAGTGAGCCATATGTCGACAGGACCCTGAGCGGACTCGAATCAGTGGCAGCTGTTTTCAAAGACAGTCAGTCCTTATCCTCTGGGAAAGTCTGGTCCTTCCCTCCTCCGGGCCAGGGGCCTGCAAATCTCAAGGAAAGAGATTAATTCTGCTACAAACCAAAGGAGTTGGGTCAGCCAGCAAGGAGAGCATAAGCTAGAAGCAAATCAATCTTTTTTTTTTTGTTTTTTTTTAAATTATTTTTACATTTATTTATTTTTGATAGACAGAGAGAGACAGAGCATAAGTGGGGGCGGGGAAGAGAGGGGGAGACATAGAATTGGAAGCAGGCTCCAGGCTCTGAGCCATCAGCACAGAGCCCGACTCGGGGCTTGAAATCACAGACCGCGAGATCATGACCTATGTGGAAGTCGGACGCTGAACCGACTGAGCCACCCAGGCGCCCGGAAGCAAATCAATCCTTAAGGCTGGTTGGAGTTACGGTATTGTAATATACAAGCTTTCACGTCTTAAGTCTACACAATGTTGGATGTCAACTGTAGTCATAAAGCTGGAAGGAATTTACAGATAAAGGATGCTGAGAAGCAGCACAGGGGCTACGGGGGAAGGCAGCCGAGCACCTCAGGAGACCACCTTCCCCTCCTGGCGGTCACCAGCTCTGGCCCTGCCCCCACTCGGCATCCAGCACGAATCTGGCACTAATTGTGTGTAGGCTCAGTAAGGATAAGAGCAAAGCCAGTCCCCGGGTCCCCACAAGGTTGTAAGGGGGCTGAAAGTGGCACGAAAAGGGGCCAAGGAAGCTCCTGGTCAAGGGAGGGTCATTCTTCTCCTGCCGTGGTGGCCATCATCACCACGGGGATCGGGATTTCTTTTCGTTCCGAAAGACTCGGCTTCGTGGCCATTCGCTGAACTGGTGCATCCTTTAGGGAGGGCATCTGGCACCAGCCGGCACCGTCTGGGCGGTTTAAGTTGTGCGGCCATTGCTGTGTTATGTCAAAACCAAGTCAACGTCAAGGCCCACAGTGAAGAGGAACTGTTTACGTGAACAGTGCTATAGCCATTCTGTGCCATATTACAGAGCTATTAAGAAGAACGGGGAGAGCGGGGTCCCCGGGGGGCTCAGTCAGCTAAGCATCTGACTCTTGATTCCGGCTCAGGTCATGATCTCACTGTTGGTGAGTTCGAGCCCCGCGTCGGGCTCTGCACTGACAGTGCGGAGCCTGCTTGGGACCCATTCTCTCTCTCTCTCTCTCTCTCTCTCTCTCTCTGTCCCCCGCTCCCACTTGCACTCACTCGCTCTCTCAAAATATCAAATTTTGTTTTTTAATGTTTATTTTTTGAGAGAGAGAAAGACAAAGCGGGAGTGGGAGAGGGCCAGGCAGAGAGAGGGAGACGCAGAATCCGAAGCAGCCTCCCGGCTCCGAGCCGTCAGCACAGAGCCCGACGTGGGGCTCGGACCCGCGGACCGCGAGATCATGACCTGAGCTGACGTCGGAGGCCCGCCTGACTGAGCCACCCAGGCGCCCCCCTCTCTCTCAAAATAAATAAACTTTTTTTTTTTAAAAAAGAAGACGAACGGAGGAGATTTGCACGCACGGGCATGGAAAGATGTCAAAAAAACATTAACCATAAATATGAAAAACAAGTTGCGGTCCGGTGGGTACAGTATGACGTTAGAAGAGCTCCCTAGATTGCCCCTAGGGGGAGGAGCAAGCATGGGGAGTGGGATTTTTTTTTATCAGTTTCGGGGAGAAGAAAGGAGGCCAGGACAGTGGGGGAGTTGATATACCCACCAGGCAGACGGAGTCGTGCTCAGGAACACAAGCCCAGCTCCTAGTCCCCCTTACTGAGCCCCAGGTGAGCAGCCAGGGGAAGGGCCACCTTCCAGGGGGCAGTGGGGTGGCCTCGCCCAGAACTGGGCTTTCCCAAACATACCACCCCTGAAATTCCCCAAGCCCTCCTCACCGAGGTGTCCTCCGTGGAGAAAGCCGAGTGGACCCTTCCGGCAGCCCCCCATCCCCTGCGGCAAGTGTCGTCACTTCTGAGACTCAAACCCTTCGAGAGGAAACATCTCCAGCACCACCCTTCGCAGGGCTGAGCTAAGCGGGGACCAAACTGCATCCCTGTTTTCCTTCGCGCACTCCCTCATTACGTTTTTACCAGAGGCTTCATCTGTGCCAAGCCCGAGGACGGGCCCTGGAAACAGAAAGATGGGTCAGATACACCCCTGGGCTTTCAGGAGCTCACAGTCCAACGGGAGAAGGTGGGTAGTTACGTAAATAGTCACAGAACTCCATGGAAGGATTTCGTGAAAACCGAAGGCTCCGCGAGATTGCCCAGGAAGAGCAAAAAAGACCCTTACAAGGAAATGTTAATGAAGTATCAGGTCACTTGTAAATTTAAACATTAAAAAAAGATTTTTTTTTTTGAGAGAGAGAGAGAGAAAGAGAGTGCGTACAAGTTGGGGAGCCGGGCAGCAGGAGAGAGAGAGAGGGAATTTTAAGCAGGGTCTACACTCAGGGCAGAGCCCGATGGGGCCCATGACCCTGGGATCACGACCTGAGCTGAACACTCAACCCACGGAGTCACCCAGGCGCCCTTGGTCACTTATAAGTTTAACTTCTGAGCCGAGGAGTTCTAATGCATTTAGTGTCCGCGTTCCTTTAGGCTCCTCTTGGCTGTGAATTGTTTTTAAAAAAAAAAAAATTAATGTATTTATTTTTGAGACAGAGAGAGACAGAGCATGAGCAGGGGAGGGGCAGAGAGAGAGGGAGACCCAGAATCCAAAGCAGGCTCCAGGCTCTGGGCTGTCAGCACAGGGCCCGACACGGGGCTCGAACTCACAGACCACAAGATCATGACCTGAGCTGAAGTTGCATGCCTAACCGACTGAGCCACTCAGGCACCCCTGTGAGTTGTTTTTAGAATAGGTTTGACTCTTTATTTTGAAATCGTTATAGACTCATCGATGTTGCAAAAACAGTGTCCCGCGGTGCACTGTGTTCCTTGCCCAGCCTCCCCCAAGGGCAACATCTCATGTAACTATAGTGTAACAGAGCCAGGAAATTGGCACTAGCCTATAGAATTAGCTAGACTCCTAACCGAACCCTCCCTGCTGTACTCATTGTCTGGCTCTGTCCATGACATCAACACCCTCTTTCTTGGGGGTTGGTCAGCCTGTCTGAGGGTTTGCTACTGTTGCAGCATAATCTTGCCATCCTTGCAAAGTTACAGAATTTCCCGAAGTTGACGTTGGAGAACCACTCAAGCCACCCGGAAGCCGTTGACAAATGAGCATCGGGCCATCCCATTCTTGGACCAAGGAACAAGGAAACAGTAGGATATTGATGAGGAGATAGGACAGGTGCTTGCAAGAAAATAACTTCAGTTTGAAAAGGCTAAGAAAAGCCGGATGGGAAACTGACCGCCTATTATCATTATCTTTTCAAAAAATGACTGTGTGATCGTGGTGCGTCACTTGTAGAAACGGGTGTCATATCATGACTTCGAGCACACTTTTGTCAGGAAATTCGACCGAAAAAAAAAAAACCATATTAGCGCTGGCTTCATAATTTGATCTAAGAATTAGTACAGAATTTCAGTTGTAATTTTGTTAGCTAGAGCTGGAATGATACCCATACATATGACTTTCACTTAGTTTCATTTTTTTAAGGTGGTAAAGAAAGCATCAGTGAAATCCTTTTTTTTTTTTTTTTTTTTTTTGTTACTCAATATTTATTCTGAAACTGTAGTCCGTTCTATCTGGATTTGCTCTCACATGAATTTTCTGGTACCAAGGATCCTCAGAGATCAAGAATGTCCCGCCAAGGTCTTATAAGGCAAAGTATACAATGGCTAGTTCTGCCTGGGGGAGATGAGGAGAGTCTTCCACAAAGTAACATTTGGGCAGGGTATTGAGGGATGTGTAGGAGTTCACCAAGTGAAGGAGAGGAGAGCAGGTAGGCAGTTAGACAACAATGGGAGTTGAAGCCACAGAAGGATGGAGGTGCACGGTGTCCCTTCGGATGCTGTGAGGGGGCTGTGGTGTGGCTGAGACGAAACTGTAGAGGCTGTGAACATGAGCCTTATTAACGAGCTAAGGCTCGATCCCCTGGCAGCTGGCAACCCCTGGAAGGTTTGGGGCTGAGGCCGTACATGGTCAGAGCTGCAGTTTACAAAGATCCCTCCAGCTGCTCCAAGGGGAGAGCAAATTGGATGAGGTGGGGCTGAAGGCAGGAAAATGAAAAAAGTAGAGATTAGGAACCGGCACATAAGCTCTGGGTTGGACCACTGTGTGGACGAGGCTCTACCACTGAGCAGCCCCGGGGCCCTCGCTTCACCTTTACAAGCCTCAGCTTCTTCATCTGTATAATGGGAATGATAATAGGACCTACCTCATGGGATTTCTGGAAGATGAACGGCCAAATCAGGTGCTAGGAGATGAAGACCCAGAATAAGGTAGGTGACAGGCGATGGGAAGGATTTAAATGAAGGATTGGGGCGCCTGGGTGGCTCAGTCGGTTGAGCGTCCGACTTCGGCTCAGGTCCTGATCTCACGGTTCGTGAGTTCGAGCCCCGCGTCGGGCTCTGTGCTGGCAGTACAGAGCCTGCTTGGGATTCCCTCTTTCTCTGCCTCTCCCCTGCCCGCCCCCCCTCTCAAAATAAACAAACTTTTAGAAGTAAATAAATAAATGCATACATCCATAAATTCAGGATTAAAATTTCACCATGGGTAGAGATAAAGGATGAATGTAGATGAGAAACTCCAGAAATACACTGGCCAAGTAATCAAACGATCTGGGAACAGACCGCAGGGAGGGGGGAGATAGAAGGAAGGACGAAGAGGGACTCCAGGTCATGATCTGGGTGCCCAGCTAGAGGGACTGTCCTTCACTGTTGCAGGGAACCAAGAGGGAGGAACAGATTCGGAGCTGAGATTCGTGAGTGGCTAAACGTGAGTTCGAGCCCCATGTTGTGTGTGGAGATTGCTTAAATAAGTAAAACTTAAAAAAAAAAAAAAGGAGTCATAAAAAGACATCTAATTCTAGCACTAGGAGGGATTAGATACCCTGATGCTGTGCCCATCAAAACAACTAAAATACTGGTTAAAATACTTGAATTCATCTTTTAAACACATTGCTGGTTGACACGAAGTAAGTGAATCTACACAGTCCCAACAGATATGAAGCAGAGATGGTGCATGGTGACCAAAGTCAGTCTTTTTCCTGAGGATTTCTTCCAAACTCTGGAAAATCTCAGTTTCCCTTTCCAAGACTAGAGAAGCCTAAGGACGGGACACAGTGTTGGGCACACACCCCTGGTGAGGATTTAACAGGAGGTCCCTTCATAGAACTGGACCCCAAAGAACTTACTAATGGATCTAAATTTGTTGTTCAATTTTTTTAATATTTATTTTTGAGAGAGAGAGAGAGAGACAGAGAGCAAGCAGGGGAGAGACAGAGAGGGAGGGAGACAGTGGATCGGAAGCAGGCTCCAGGCTCTAAGCTGTCAGCACAAGTGCTTGAACCCATGAACCGTGAGATCATGACCTGAGCCAAAGTCGGATGCTTAACCAACCGAGCCACCCGGGCGCCCCAAGGATATTAATTTTACACCAGGACAAAGATCACCTACAATGAAGTTGTAAAGAAATGAGTAGCTCACAGATAAAACAAAACAAAACAAAACAAAATAAAACAAAACAAAAACCCACACCCAGAGGGAAAGAGGCACAGCACTGAGTGGAAATGAGTAGCGATAATAGACAATAAAACCAGACCCCCAGATGTCAGATGCCAGAATATAAACACAAAGCAAGTTTAAAATCAGTAATGTGCTTAAGCCGGCTCAGAACAGCTTATTTGGGCTGATGGTGAGTATCCCTTTCCAGCTCGGTGTTCAGCAGTACCCCACTGGTAGCTTTAAATCAGCCACAGGGGGAGTATTGACACCATGGAAATTGGCAAACAGGGTAGATTAGGATGGATCTTCCTTCCTTCCTTCCTTCCTTCCTTCCTTCCTTCCTTCCTTTCCTCTTTTTTCTCTTTCTTTCTTTCTTTTTCTTCTTTCTTTTCTTTCTTTCTTTTTTCTCTTTCCTTCTTTCTTCTTCTTTCTTTCTTCTTTTTCTTTCTTTCTTCTTTCTTTCTTCTCTTTCTTCTTTTTTC